>NC_052162.1:91060779-91283757 GCF_902713615.1 Scyliorhinus canicula
ACCCCTCCAGTGTCCACCTAGCCCCTGAGAAAGTGAAGGTAAGTGGAGAATTCCTCACCTTGGAGTGGTTGGCGGCAGTTTTCCCGCCGGCTTGGGGTCTTCGTCCACGGAAAGGAGAATCCCGGCCCTGGTCAGTGAGATGGAAGAATCAATTTGGTTGACCCGAACAACTCACCTGAGATAGGTCATTTGGGTGAAGAGGTTGTGGATCCTCACCTTTGGGGGGCAAGCCAACCTTGCTGGTGGTGACTGTTCTAGGGTCTGCTGGGCTCAGAGGCAGTTTCATGCTGGGAAGGGAGTTGGTGTGAGACGCCAGGAACCATTGTGTGGGGTGGGGGGAGGGGAGGTCAGGGGGATGGCAGGCGGGACCGATGTCGGGGGGCCTGTGTCAACTTACTCGTGCGGCCTGGTGGAAGTTGCTAGTGTTCTTCCTGCACTGTACTGAGGTCCTCCTGCTCACACTGCCTAAACTGACGGTCGCTGCCACTGCCTCCTGGGCAGCATTGGCGGCTCTGTGGCTGATCTTCCGAACTCCTCAAGGGAACAGGGTGTCCCATCTCACCTCCACTGCATCCAGCAACCTGGCTACGTTGGCATCTCTGAGGCCTGGAGCAGGTCTATGTGATGGCTGTGTGCTGACTGGAGTGTGTTCAGAGGGAACAGTTCATGAGCTGCTCCCCCTTGTTAGCGGGGAGCTGCCGGACGCGGTCCAGGTGAATCAGTTGGCAGGATAGCCATTTCCACCATGAATCTTGAGGTGGAAAATGTCCGGCACTAATTGCCATTAAATTCCGGTTGTGGTCTCGCCGTCGGGAAGCGCTCGCTACGGCCATTTTCAGTGAATTTCAGCCGTTAGATCGCGCCCACTGACTTCATGCCTGCTCCCAACCTGTCCCACATATTACGTTAAGTCGATAAGATATCAGGATGCCCACACACCTTCAGGCCTATTAAGGCCTTTAAGTGTAAAATTAACTGCCACTAATGGACCCCTTTCTGTCTCTGCAAATTTGTTCACAAATAGGGCGTGTGGAATGAAGGCAGCCAGTCCGAAAGCTTTGACAGCACAGCTGTTTTCATGAAGCAAGGTGATTTACCTTATTTGGGCGTCCCCTACCCCCTTCAGAAGCATGTCCCCCACAAATGTGGTCGCCCCTCCCCCATCCCTCCTTTGTTCCTGCCCCACTCCTGGTCTTTAAATCCTTCCCCCTCACTATAGTCTCCAGTTCTTGCCTGATCAAAATCCCCAAACTGACATTCAAGTCTGCTATCCATGTTCTCTTCCTGGGGACCTCCTGTAGCCCCAGCATTGGCCACCACTTGCTTCTGGAACTACAGAGCTGCCAGATAATCAGATTGGCTGACAACTTTCAAGGGGTAGGACATCCTCCCTTATGGGGTGGGGGAGGCTGAATTTATATTCCGGTGGTCCACAGTGGATTATCATTGCAGAGCAGCTGGATTTAGTGTTGGCGATGTCTCACCCGACTTTTAGCTCGAGGTGGGAGGATGAATAATCCATCCGCTCTGGTACAATCCACCCCCATGTGTCTCCAGGTCCACACCAGCATGGCTGACTCTTAACTGCCCTCAGTTAGAACAGTTAGAAGAAAGCCAACCACAACCCCAACCCTCAACGGACAGGGATGGACAATATATAATAGTTTTGCCAGCAAGGCTCGTTTGCCAAGAACGAATAGTTAAAATCAATGGATAATGCTGGTCTACGTCCTTCAATCCTGTTCAATGGCTGATGAGCCCCAAGTAAACTCTAGATCAACTGAATAAAACAAACACAACTCAATTATCCTATAACCCATTTCATATGAAACCAATATCCACGTTAGCAATAAAATTAAAGACAGAGATTTATCCGGATATTGAACTGAATATTTGGCAGAATTTGTAATCAAAAAGAAAACATTTCACTTTTCTATTTCTTCATCTTGAGCTGGAGACACCGGTCCACCAGGCGCCTATTTCATGGCCGCGCGCCATTCCTGTGGGCGGGATTCTACACTTCCGCCGATTGTCAATGGGACCTCCCATTGAAATCACGCCACTCCACCAGGAAATCGGTGGGAGGGGATGCGCTGCCAGCGGGAAAAATGAATCCCAAAGCCCAGAGAATTCCGGCCTTTGTAAGGCGTACTACAAATCTGATTGTATTCAAGACTTCATCAACACTTTCTTAATTCATCAATGTATCAATATGAATTAAATGTTATTGCTCATTTAAAATGTTGCCGATCTTGTGTTGCTCAACAAACACTAACCTTGGAACATTGGCACGGCTTTCCAAACTGCAACAGGTCCGAGGCTGGCAAATTGACCAAAGGAAGATTCCAAGAAAAACATTGGTATCCCAGCGAGTGCCAGCATGAGTGTGTAAGGAATGAGAAACGCTCCTGGAAAATAGAGTCATGGAAAGTTAAATAGCTTTTATGAATGTGAGAGAGACCAGGTTTATTTATGTAGTTTTAGAATAAATGTAACAATAATAATAAAAAGAATAATTATAATAATTTATTCAAGAAACACAATTGCAGGTTGAAAACTGAATCATAGTGTGACTTACATCGAAAATTCATAGACTGAGCATGCAAACATGTAAAATCATGGGCGGAATTTTCCTAAAAAATGGCCGTGTCAAGTTCAGTCAGAAAACCGTTTTGTCTCTCCCCAGAGAATCAGGCAGGATTCCTGAAGAGATCTTCTCACACTTTGCCATTTCTTTGAAGGGGGATGTGATCTGTGCTGTCAGTGTGAGGGGCAGGGCTGAAATGTACCAGCAAGCCCAGCTTCACAGAGATGAGGACGCCGTTTTCAAAGGCCCCCGAAACCCAAAGTGAAATTAAAGACACCCTCCACTGACATCGGGACCCCCTCCCCACACCTTTGAAGGCATATCTCCCTTCCCTGAATGTAATCACCGGCATGAACCCCGGACATATACCGCCGGCATCAGGGCATCCTGCCGTCCCAATGGGGCTCCTTATATTCTTAGATCTTGAGAAAAAAGAGGCCGCCTCTCAGAAAAAAACTCCAGTTAAAAAAAAGTTGCTCCCCTGTGTTAAAATATTTTTGATTGACAGGTCCGGACTGTATCAAATGGGGGGATTAAGATTGTTAATGGGCCCCTACAGAGCTATATAAATAAACAATCTTAATCCCCCCATTTGATACAGTCCGGACCTGTCAATCAAAAATATTTTAAGAGGCAATAGTCTGTGAAATAGAAGGTAAACAATGCAGGTCAAATATTTTAGTCTTCTCGACAAACAAACAGGCTTCAATATTTTCAAGGACAATTAAATTGACTGTGAGAAAACCTCTTTTAAGGTTTCCACCACATTAAAGGGAATACTTTTACCTTCATTTCACAGATCATTGAACTTGGCATAGGAGTGCAGATGGGAAGACTTCCACTTTATTGTCGCAGAACTTTATTTTTGAGATGCTGACAGACAGCTTAAAGGGTATAAAGGCTGCAGATGGGAACAGCAGCTAAACAGCCCCATTCTTGGAAGGACCCCCCACCTGAACCCCTCCAGCCCAGCACAAGCCACCCTGACTCCCACCTCCCATGAGGGACCCCCTTTTGTAGGCAAATGTAGGGAGTGTACTTATTTCTTTTCCATCTCTCACATGGCAGGATGCCAGGTTGGCATGCCAAGGGGCACGGCCAGAAAGGAGAAAATCAAGGGGGTCTGAAAAGGGGATCTGGGGGAGGCTGAAGGGGGAACTAAGGGGGAGGGGAAAACGTTGCCAATGATCCTGCTGTGAGGGCCTTGCCAGCAATATTCTGAGATCGGAGGAGTCCCAGTGAATTGGACCTTCCCCATTCAGGTCGTGTGAGAACCCTGGTGTGCTAGTGAATGGCACTGAAAACCTGATTGAGGCTAAAAGAATTTCTAAGTGCCATTGAATATAATGTTGGGCCAGTCCTAGCGCCAGCGGGAATCGTTCTGAAACGCTCCCATGGTGTCATTGGGGCAGCACGGTAGCACATTGGGTAGCACTGTTGCCTCACAGCACCAGGGGCCCGGGTTCGATTCCCGCTCACTGTCTGTGCAGAGTCTGCACATTCCCCCTGTGTCTGCGTGGGTTTCCTCCATGTGCTCCAGTTTCCTCCCACAAGTCCTGAAAGACGTGTTTGTTAGGTGAATTGGACATCCTGAATTCTCCATATGTGTACCCGAACAGGCGCTGGAATGTGGCGACTAGGGGATATTCACAGTAACTTCATTGCAGTGTTAATGTTACCATACTTGTAATAATAAAGATTATTAATTATTTGAGGCAAGAAAAATCCATTGAGAGAATCCCATTGCTTCTTCTGCCATGATTCCCATCATAATTGTTATGACACCCTGGGAAAAGTACGGTCAATTACAGCCTCACAGAGCTCGGAGTCCCAACATAAGTGAATTTTCCAATAATTTGAGTGTTTTCCGAAGATCTTTAACCACTAATTGCCACAATGAGTTACAAGAGCCAGCTTTATAAGTAAAATGTAAAAGAAAAACTGTTTATTTGTAACAAGAGTAATAGATGAGCATAGAATAGAAATAATGGAACAATGATCCAATAGTCTAACTATTCCCAAAGCCCCATCCCACCCCCCGCCCTGACACACACAAGACAGTCGCACAGTGGGAGTGGGAAAGGTTCAAGAAAAATAACAGGGATTAAAAGGGTATGAGAGACTTGGCGATCTTTGCTGCTAAGGATTAGATCTTTGTAGGTGGTGATCTCTTCAGAATGTGAGGTGTTGAACCATAAGCTCATTTGGAGTTTCAAGCTGGGCCACTCATGCTGGATTCTCAGGCTGTGGGATTCCCTCTGGGGACATGCTTCAACTGTGTTGAGTTCAGCCTTACCCTTGGAAGAGGCACTTCAGGTTTGCTCAGTTTCTGATAAGTGGTCAGCTTCAGCAGACTCACCAACAGCTTGATTCTGTTAAACAGAATATCGGAGCAGCAGTTTTTACGAGGCCTTCAAGTGGTCCGGTACCTTTAATGGGAGAGGAATCCGGAAAGTTCCCCTACCCCAGCTCTGTCTTCAGGTTTTGAATGCTCACTAACTGCTCTGTGTACCTGAAGGGAGTTCCAACTAAGATTTGAGGGACAATTTCACACCTTCTGGGAGAGAGATTCAAAAGTATTCTGCTCAGTTCTGCAGCTCCAAACGAAACTGAAACCAGAAACACACAGTCAGCAATTCATGTTTTCATTTCGTCTTAAGTTAAAGACATAGGGGTAGATTTTTCAGTCCTGCCCATCATGGGAATCGTGGAAGGCGGGACAGAAAATTTGTTGGGCCATTTGTTGACGCCAGTTGGGAATTTCCAGTCTCGGGATGGGCGGGACTGGAAATTCCCACTTATAATCCGAAAACATAACAATCTTATAAACCTGGGCAGCACGGTAGGACAATGACATGCACTGTTGCTTAACAGCGCCAAGAACCCGGGTTCGATTCCCAGCTTGTGTCACTGTCTGTATGGAGTCTGCACGTTCTCCCCATGTCTGCATGGGTTGCCACTGGGTGCTCCAGTTTCCTCCCACAATTCCTGAAAAATGCGCTTTTGAGGTGATTTTGACATTCAGAATTCTCCCTCAGTGTACCCGAACAGGCACATTGTATTGCGACTGGAGGATTTTCACAGTAACTATATTGCATTGTTAATATAAGCCTACTTGTGACAATAATAAAGATTGTTATTTAACCTCCCAATTGATTTAATCTTCGGTACACCTTGTTTGACATTGACTTTATTCAGTCAAATAAATATTTATTTCTGAGTCCTTGGGCTATTTAGTTCACAATCTTTCACTTTGATGAATGAGAAGTTACCCCATTATATCCTCTGTTCCCTCAGGTTCCAGATACACAGCTTTCCCCATGTACAATTATTAGCTCAGACGTTCAGAAAATTAGAGGGCAGAACATTTTGTGCAGAAGCACAAGTTAATCTATGGCAGACACTGCTACATTCCCTGCAGCATAATCATGAAGAAAAAACACCAAAATACTTCCAGAAATATTGAACATTGACATACGGCCAAAGATTGCTGATCATGTAAAGCCAGTCACTGGCTGAATTGTCGGTGGGTGATACACTGAGATAATGGAACCACTCCCCACTTCCAGACAAGGTACTCATAAAGCATCCAGAAAGTGATTGTCATCATTGGAGACAATGGGAGAAAATGGGAGATGAGTATCACCTCATCAAGAAATACTTGTGCGCAATATCCAGACGGATCTGTGGGTTTCACTTTCCAGGAGTCTCTAAAGACTGGGATAAAAGCCAGCTGAAAAGCTACCCCAGACACTCCCCCCCCCCCCCCCCCCCCCCTCAAAACAAAGAGCGTGTGCCCTTGTGTGTCTGCAAAAGCTGTTTGCAGGTATATCTATCTCTCTCTTTCTCTGATTGTTGAAGTAAGGCAAGTCAGCAAAGACCATCGCTGATAAGGAACAAGAAAGTTTCTCCGCCAAATTGCAGGACACTAGAATCTCAAAACCGACTATTCGCCTGCTGAAGTCAACACTATTGGAATCTCAAATCACAATGGTCGCAATGCTCAACCATCTGCTCCTCAAAAATCAAAGACCGGTTCATGTGCTATTTTTACTTCCATACTTTGGACTCAATTCTCAATTCCAATCTGTATGAATGCCTGTACATGTGATTGATCATTTTCTTGCCTTCAGTAATGAAACTCACTTTCCCTTTAATTCAAGATACCTGGGATCCGCAAAGGAAAGGACTTTTTTCGATTAATGTTTTTGCGACCAGCAGAAGGGGTTGACTAAAGAAAGGGAGCCAGTCCATTCCTCCTCACCTGAGGTATAATAATCTGTGTGTATCCCAGTCAGATGGTAACAATGCCAGGGCTAGAAATTTTGGGAACCTCATCTGGAGACCAGTCATGACACCCATGACAGTAAAATCTGGCCCAAATATTCCCTCTGGAGGTGGTCGCAGCCCGGAGGAAAGGGTGGAGTTCCGCCGCGGGGAAGGAAGTGAGACCCTGCTGAGTTGCGATTCCCCGTGACATGTGTGTCAACCCCCCCACCATACCACGCCCACACCATCCTCCCCCTCCCCCTTACCGTCACACTACCTTCCCCCTCCCCCTCACCCACCTCAAAGTCCACATTGAAACAGATGTATTGTGCCGACTCGTTACATAGGGACTCTATGAGGGCTGGGATGCATCGGTGTGTGAGTTACCACACAGATGCCCACTCGACGCCTGGAAGGGCCCCGCCGTGTAAATGTTCAGGGCGACCATCACCTTGATGGTTGCGGGGAGCGCGAGTCCTCCCCCATAACTGCGCGATGCCAGGTCATGATTTGGCAGATATGCCCCGCTGTCTTCCTGCTCAGCTGGCAGGTTGTCAAATGGCAGATGCTGCCAGTACACACAAGGCCTCATGTGGCACCTCCTTGGCACATCTTCCTCCTCAGTCTGTTGGGCGTCCGGCTCTCCATTCTGGGCGGCTGCCTTCTGTTTCACTGGGGCACGCTCTGCTGCTGCACGCTCCACTGCTGCAGCTTCCTCCTCCTCGAGCAGCTCCAGCTGGTACAGCCGCATGGCATCCCACAGGGCTGTGGTGACTAGCAGGAAGGCCACCATAGCTGGTTGAATTCTAATATCCATTGTCTGCAGGGGGTGAAAAGCCAGCATGAGAGCATGGTGCGTACCCTCGTGCCCAACCAGGTCCAACGGGCTACATGGTGGCCCTAGTTAGCACAGCGGGCTGTGCCCCTGCACGTTACAACACCCCCCCCCCCCCCCCCCCCGCAAGCTCGACACCCCTGGCCCCAACGTGAGGACAGCACGGTAGCATTGTGGATAGCACAATCGCTTCACAGCTCCAGGGGCCCAGGTTCGATTCCGGCTTGGGTCACTGTCTGTGCGGCGTCTGCACATCCTCCCCGTGTGTGCGTGGGTTTCCTCCGGGTGCTCCGGTTTCCTCCCACAGTCCAAAGATGTGCAGGTTAGGTGGATTGGCCATGATAAATTGCCCTTAGTGTCCAAAATTGCCCTTAGTGTTGGGTGAGGTTACTGGGTTATGGGGATAGGGTGGAGTTGTTGACCTTGGGTAGGGTGCTCTTTCCAAGAGCCGGTGCAGACTCGATGGGCTGAATGGCCTCCTTCTGCACTGTAAATTCTATGATTCTATGATTCTGGCCCTGACCCTGGTTCTGTCCCTGATGCCAGGGGCACCATTGACTGGCACTGTCCATGCCAGTGGTATGCTCCACAGTCCCCGTCCAATGCCTTCAAAGGGGCTACAGTGGGCTTTGCCGTGGGTGGGCTGCTTGATGACCAACTGGCGGGTGGCGGCCGGGTGCGGGTGGTATGGCGGATGGTGGGGCGCGGGGATGGGGGCGTGGGGTGTGGAGTGTTAGGATGAGTGTCACTCTGTAAAACCAGGGTCCTATGCGCACGGTCAATGGGGTGCACAGCAAGAGATGGCTGCCTTGCAGGCTGCAGCCATGGTGATCCATGCCTAGACATAGCCACCGTCCCGCCGGGTGGGGGGGAGGGGGGGTCACCCTGACCACTCGGTTTGTTCCTGTCACCCCCCCCCCCCCCCCCCCCTCCCCAACCCCACCCAGCAAACCCGGCCTGGAGAATACCGGGTAAGGCCTGCTAATGATATGCAAATTATGTTTATTGTACGTGTGTTCTGGACCACCTTGGCGCCACTGTCGAGGTAATGGAGAATCGTGATTTGCCGTCAAATCGGCGCCTCCCATGATTTCGGCATCGGAACATATTCTCCACCGAATCGCGTTTCCCAATTTCGGCGTCAGCCAATGGAGAATCCCGCTGAGGAAAAGACACCAGGTTTGTCAGTGTAATAACCTAATTATTAATTTTCTATTTTCTAACTAATCCAATTGTTAGTTACATTGTTCTACCGAGGCCCTGTATGGACCTCAGATGGGCAGAAACAAACCCATGGCGCCATTTTGAGAAAGGGTAGGGAATATCTTGAGAATTTCCTGGTATTTATCCCTTCTATTCCCTGCCCTGTATTTTACAGTACCTCCTCCATTTCTGTAAGCCAGGTACGGGAATCGGCAGACGTTACCAAGACCCACTGCATAACCAATCATTGAGAGCAAGTATTCAGTCTTCGAGGACCAGTTGCCCCGCTCCACATTCTCGTCACTTTCACCCACATGTCCATTGGTGACAGCCTGGGGGGGGAAAGAGAGGAAAAGAACGAGAGGTCACAGTTATAGGTTGAGAGGCGGTGGATTTAGAACTGAGATGAGGAGGAACTACTTCTCGTAGTGGATGGTACATTTGTGGAACTCACTGCCCCATAGTGTGGGGGAGTCTGAATCATTAAATGGTTTCAGGAAGGAGACAGATATATTTCTGATTCTAAAAATAGGTTAAAGGGATATGGGGAACAGGTAGGGAGGTGGATTTGAGAGCAGGAAGAGATCAGCCATGATCTGATTGAATGGTGGAACAGGCTCGAAGGACTGAATTGCCTACCTCTGCTCCTAATTCCTGTGTTCCTGTGAAGTGACCGACTCATAAATGAGACTTTCTCAGACTGGAACTCAAGAAAAATGTACTGTTTTCACCATTACAGAGACTCTGGGTTGAATCTTCCGAGGGCTCGCAATGACTATCAGATTGACACTCGACTCCTATTTTTCTTTTACACAGTGTCGGAGCTCCACATTCTAGTCCAAACTTCTGAACTAAATTTTTTCAGGAATATGGAGCAGACCATCTCTGGAAATCCTTCTTCATAGTGCAGGATTGACAGGTAAAATCATGCCCCCTTTCTAAGTTGCTAGCTGTTGCATTTCGGCAAGCCTTTATTAATTCACGAACACAGTGAAAAGCTTTGGGGTATTTAAATAGCTTTTTGCAGCATGGGTGAATGAGGTCAATGGGTAAGTGGGTAGCACGTTGGGGTGGCAAAGTGGTATGGAGCCATCTGGCTGTGTGGCAGGTAGCAGGTTGGTGGAGTGAGCGGCGTGCCAACTGGGTAGGGAGGTAATTTGTTAAGTGGCAAGGTGGGCCAGAGAAATGGTTTTGACGCCGAAATCAGGGGCGGCACGGTTTCTTGAACGGTCCGCCCCCTCCTGACCGGCTTCATCGGTGTGTACGTCGCGCGCCGTCGGGATTGCCTCAGGATGTCGACTGAAACCCCCCCCCCCCCGATGCTCTGCCCCCAATGGGCTGGGGGTGGGGGCCGGGGGAACCGGTGGGGGTGGTCTGGGGTTGGCGAGGAGGGTTCCAAGGGGGCACTATCTGACAGACCGGGTCCGTGCGCTGCCGGCGCCATGCTGTATGGTGTGAGCCGTTGGGGAGAGCCGTTCCGCGGGTGGGTGGGGGAGGGGGGGTGCTGGTGGGGGTGGGGGGGCTGTCCAGCAGTATTGAGGGTAGTTTACAGGGGGGGAGGCACTATCTGGCAGGCCAGGTTCCGGTCACAGTCGACGCCATGTTGTACATTGCAACCGCTGCAAATCGCCACAGGCACAGCAATTCTCCATCCGTATCTGCAGGCGAACCCGGGGGCGGAGCATCAGTGCGGGGGTGGCGCCGACATTTTTGTCGTAAGACCAGACACACCCAAAGGTTTTTCAATCCACCAAATGGATCGCACGAAGGCCTCAGGCAAGTAGAAAGACTGGGGTGTTTGCCTCCTGATCAACACTTCCTGTGCTCGGATGTGGTGTCGCTAGCGTGTCATTGCTCCCCAGCCCTAGAATACCTAACCATGAAGTGTCACCCCTTCTTCCTCCCACGTGAATTCAACTCTGTACTCATCACAGCAGTCTACATACCACCCCAGGCGGAAGTGAAGAAAGCACTTGACGAACTACATTCCAACATCAACAACCTAGAAACAAATCTCCCCTGACAATCATGGCTGGAGACTTCAACCAGGCCAACCTCAGGAAAGTCCTTCTCAGACACCCTGGACCACTGCTACACGAGCATCAAAGGAGCCTCCCGCTCCACTCCCCGACCACACTTTGGCAAATCCGACCCCAGGTTGGTATTCCTCCTTCCGGCTTTCAAACAACAATGCAAGCGTGCTGAGCAATCAAGAAAACCGTGCAGTGCTGGTCCGAGGAATCTGAGGACATCCGCCGGGACTGCTTGAAGACTGTGGACTGGCCCACATTCAATGCCGTGGCAGCTAACCTGGACGAGTACGCAACCACCGTCACAGACTTCATCAGTAAGTGTGTCAAACACAATATGGGTATTCCCCAATCGGAAACCCTGGCTCAACCAAAAGGTTCACTTCCTGCTGAAATTCCGAATGGAGGCGTTCAAGTCTGACGACCCCGACCCATTTAAGAAATCGAGGTACGGCATACGGAAAGCCATGAGGGATGCAAAAAGACAATACCGCATCAAAGTAGAGTCCCAGGCCAAAGACACTAACCCACGACGACTATGGCAGGGCCTACACAAGGTCACAGGCTACAAAGTAAGGCCAGGCGGAATATCTGGGGCTGGAGCAACCCTCCCCGATGATCTGAACAGGTTCTACGCCCGCTTTGAGCAGTCAGCCAATGTATCAGTGTCACCCGCCCCAACAGCCCTGGACACACCCATACCCACTATTACAGCCTCGGACGGAAGAGCTGCCTTCTTGAAAGTGAATCCGCGGAAAGCGACAGGCCCCGACGGAGTCCCTGGGCGAGCATTCAGAACCAGCGCAGTCCAGCTGGCCAGTGCATTCGCAGATATCTTCACCACCTCGCACCTCCGCTCTGAGGTCCCCACCTCCTTCAAGAAGGCCACCATAATATCAGTACCAAAGAAGAACAAGGTAGCCAGTCTCAACGACTACTGACCTGTGGCCCTAATGTCTGTTATCATGAAATGCTTTGAGCGGCTCGTCATGTGACGGATCACTGCCAGCGTCCCAGACGGTCTGGATCCACTGCAGTTTGCCTATCACCGCAACCGGTCCACAGGAGACACTATCTCACTGGCTCTGAAATTAACACTCAAACACCTCGACAACAAGGGCACCTATGTAAGACTGCTGTTCCATAGACTACAGCTCCGCCTTCAACACCATTATCCCAACAAGACTAATAACCAAACTCTGCAACCTCGAACTTGACCCGTCCCTGTGCAGCTGGATCCTCAACTACGTCACCAACAGACCGCAATCTGTCAGGATTGGAAACAACACCTCCTCCACAATAATCCTCATCACCAGGGCCCCGCAAGGATGTGGGCTCAGCCCTCTACTGTACTCCCTATATGCCCATGACTGTGTGGCAAGGTTTAACTCCAACTCAATCTATAAGTTTGCGAATGATACGACTGTGGTGGGTTGTATCTCAAACAACGACGAATCAGACTACAGGAGGGAGATAAATCACTTGGTTGCATGGTGTACCGAAAACAACCTCTCTCTAAATGTCGGAAAGACCAAGGAACTGATCATCGACGTCAGGAAGCATAGCACGACCCATACTCCCGTCTGCATCAATGGCTCCGAAGTGGACATGGTCAACAGCTTTATGTTCCTGGGGGTCTCCATCACCAACAGTCTGTCCTGATCCACTCACATTGATGCAACAGTCAAGAAAGGCCAACAACGTCTCTACTTCCTGCGCAAGCGAAATAAATTTGGCATGTCTGCATCGACTCTCACAAACGTCTACAGATGTGCGATAGAGAGTATCCTATCCAGCTGCATCACCGGCTGGTATGGCAACTGCTCGGTCCAAGATCGCAAGAAACTGCAGAGTGCAGTGAACTGAGCCCAGCGCATCACCCAGGCTTGCCACCCCCACGTTGATTCTGTATACACCTCCCACTACCTCAGGAAGGCAGACAGCATTATCTGAGACCCCTCCCACTCAGGCATTGCCTTCTTCCAGACCCTTCCATCAGGGGGAAGGTACAGAAGTCTGAAGAACCGCACATCCAGACAAAGGACCAGCTTCTTCCCCACAGCTACAAGACTCCTCAACAACTCCCCCTCGGACTGATCTGTTCCCTGGAAGAACACTATTCATGATGCCCTATACTGCTCTTGCTCATGTATTTGCTTTGTTTGGCCCCTTGTTCCACACTGTAACCAATCACTGTTTTGTTGATGTACCATTTGGTCAATGTTCCCTGTTGATTATTCTTGTGTCTACTATGTACATACTGTGTACCTCCCTGTGTACTTTTCACTGTACTTCGGTACATGTGACGATAAATCAAATCAAATCAAATCAAACATGCTCTGGACATAACCTCAAAATCAGAAAATTCAGCCCAGAGACTCTGTAAATCACATGGACCGAAATCCCCAAATCATCGTCTCTCAGAGTTTTACATCACTTTACTTATTGATTAAATTACTCACTGTGTCATCTAGAGGGTACGTTTGATGATCATGCTGTGAGAATGCAGATAAAGCCAGATCTCTCTTTCCCATTATTGAAGAATGATGAACAATTTTGCATTGACTGAGGGTATGGGTGTCCAGTGTGAAGAGATGTCACTGCTGCAGTGACTCTGGTGAAAGGCATGAGTTCTGAATCAGAGTCCGAAAGCAGGACAAAGTGCAGGAAATATTCGGCATGTGATTTGAAAGGAACGTGATGAGGGCCATCCAAATTCCCAGAAAAGGGGAATATAATGGCCCAAATGCGTCTCTTAGCTACAATGTGTAAGAGTATTCAGCATCAAAGTTCAGCCATTCTGCATCAACTGGTTTGAAATGGGAGAGGAGCCAATGAATCAGCATTAATGAGGAGCTTAGGAAAAACAGAACTCCGCAACTGTTTGTTAAATTTTGGACTTAAAAACAATGGATTAGACTGAATTAGTTCACATCAGAGTATAAAAATAGACCTTGAAATTCTGTTACACTACAATTACACTGTTCCAGTTAGACTGAGACTCTCTGTTCCAGCGATACTGAGACTCTCTGTTCCAGTTACACTGAGACTCTCTGTTCCAGTTACACTGAGACTCTCTGTTCCAGTTACACTGAGACTCTCTGTTCCAGTTACACTGAGACTCTCTGTTCCAGTTACACTGAGACTCTCTGTTCCAGTGACATTGAGACTCTCTGTTCCAGTTACACTGAGACTCTCTGTTCCAGTGACACTGAGACTCTCTGTTCCAGTGACACTGAGACTCTCTGTTCCAGTTACACTGAGACTCTCTGTTCCAGTTACACTGAGACTCTCTGTTCCAGTTACACTGAGACTCTCTGTTCCAGCGATACTGAGACTCTATGTTCCAGTTAGACTGAGACTCTCTATTCCAGTGACATTGAGACTCTCTGTTCCAGTGACACTGAGACTCTCTGTTCCAGTGACACTGAGACTCTCTGTTCCAGTGACACTGGGACTCTCTGTTCCAGTGACATTGAGACTCTCTGTTCCAGTGACACTGAGACTCTCTGTTCCAGTGACACTAGGACTCTCTGTTCCAGTGACACTGAGACTCTCTGTTCCAGTGACACTGAGACTCTCTGTTCCAGTGACACAGAGACTCTCTGTTCCAGTTACACTGAGACTCTCTGTTCCAGTGACACTGAGACTCTCTGTTCCAGTGACACTGAGACTCTCTGTTCCAGTGACACTGAGACTCTCTGTTCCAGTGACACTGAGACTCTGTTCCAGTGACACTGTGACTCTCTGTTCCAGTGACGCTGAGACTCTCTGTTCCAGTGACACGGAGACTCTCTGTTCCAGTGACTCTGAGACTCTCTGATCCAGTGACACTGAGACTCTGCTCCAGTGACACTGGGACTCTCTGTTCCAGTGACTCTGAGACTCTCTGATCCAGTGACACTGAGACTCTGTTCCAGTGACACTGAGACTCTCTGATCCAGTTACACTGAGACTCTCTGTTCCAGTGACACTGAGACTCTCTGATCCAGTTACACTGAGACTCTCTGTTCCAGTGACACTGAGACTCTCTGATCCAGTGACACTGAGACTCTCTGTTCCAGTGACATTGAGACTCTCTGTTCCAGTGACACTGAGACTCTCTGTTCCAGTGACACTGGGACTCTCTGTTCCAGTGACACTGAGACTCTCTGTTCCAGTGACACTGAGACTCTCTGTTCCAGTGATACTGAGACTCTCTGTTCCAGTGACACTGAGACTCTCTGTTCCAGTGACACTGAGACTCTGTTCCAGTGACACTGTGACTCTCTGTTCCAGTGACGCTGAGACTCTCTGTTCCAGTGACACGGAGACTCTCTGTTCCAGTGACACTGAGACTCTCTGTTCCAGTGACACTGGGACTCTCTGTTCCAGTGACACTGTGACTCTCTGTTCCAGTGACGCTGAGACTCTCTGTTCCAGTGACACGGAGACTCTCTGTTCCAGTGACACTGAGACTCTCTGTTCCAGTGACACTGTGACTCTCTGTTCCAGTGACGCTGAGACTCTCTGTTCCAGTGACACGGAGACTCTCTGTTCCAGTGACACTGAGACTCTCTGCTCCAGTGACACTGGGACTCTCTGTTCCAGTGACTCTGAGACTCTCTGATCCAGTGACACTGAGACTCTGTTCCAGTGACACTGAGACTCTCTGATCCAGTTACACTGAGACTCTCTGTTCCAGTGACACTGAGACTCTCTGATCCAGTTACACTGAGACTCTCTGTTCCAGTGACACTGAGACTCTGTTCCAGTGACACTGAGACTCTCTGATCCAGTTACACTGAGACTCTCTGTTCCAGTGACACTGAGACTCTCTGTTCCAGTGACACTGGGACTCTCTGTTCCAGTGACACTGAGACTCTCTGATCCAGTTACACTGAGACTATCTGTTCCAGTGACACTGAGACTCTGTTCCAGTGACACTGAGACTCTCTGTTCCAGTGACACTGGGACTCTCTGTTCCAGTGACACTGAGACTCTCTGTTCCAGTGACACTGAGACTCTCTGTTCCAGTGACACTGGGACTCTCTGTTCCAGTGACACTGAGACTCTCTGTTCCAGTTACAGTGAGACTCTCTGTTCCAGTTACACTGAGACTCTCTGATCCAGTTACACTGAGACTCTCTGTTCCAGTTACACTGAGACTCTCTGTTCCAGTGACACTGGGACTCTCTGTTCCAGTGACACTGAGACTCTCTGTTCCAGTGACACAGAGACTCTCTGTTCCAGTTACACTGAGACTCTCTGTTCCAGTTACACTGAGACTCTCTGTTCCAGTGACACAGAGACTCTCTGATCCAGCGATACTGAGACTCTCTGTTCCAGTGACACTGAGACTCTCTGTTCCAGTTACACTGAGTCTCTCTGTTCCAGCGATACTGAGACTCTCTGTTCCAGCGATACTGAGACTCTCTGTTCCAGTTACACTGTGACTCTCTGTTCCAGTTACACTGAGACTCTCTGATCCAGCGATACTGAGACTCTCTGTTCCAGTGACACTGAGACTCTCTGTTCCAGTGAACGGAAACCGAATCTGGTGCAGGAACATTGCTGGCTTGCCTCACAGGGTAAATGTGGCTGATCCTGCATTGGCGGTGTGGTGTGTTGGTGGTGGGGGGATGCAGATTGGTGGGGGTGGAGATTGGGGGAGTGGTTAGAGACCCCTGTCCAGTTGATAACTTGGAATCTGCAAGGGTTATATGGCTCAGTTAAAAAGGTCCCAGTTGTTTGCGCGCAAGTGATATTTGAAGCCGAATGTGCTTTTTCTCCAGGAGATTCATTTGAAAATGAAGGTACAAGGCTGCGGAGGTGTGGGTGGGTCCGGTCTATCACATGGGTTCCGATTGTAGGGCACGGGGGGGGGGGGGGGGGGGGGAGGGGGTGGGTGGGGGGGGGGCACTGTGTTGATTAATAAGAGGATGTATTTTTCTGTGGTTCATCGCAGATCCAAGTGGGAGGGAAGTAATCATCAGTGGGTTGGTAGTGGGCACATGGGTGCTTTTTGTCAATGTCTATGTATCGAACTGGATGACAGGGCATTCTTTAATATGGTACTGGCATCTACCCCAGATCTTCACGGGTGGTAAGGGACTTATTGGTTTTCATGGAACAGGTGGGGGTGGGTGGGGGGGGGGAGGACGGGAGGGGGTGCGGAGAGACACACCAATGAAGATTTAGGTTTCCGAGGGATAGGGGGGGGGGGATTGTCCGTCCCACCAGATCTGTCTGCTGGTGCTTCATGCCCCCTCCGGCAGCGGGCTCCTCCGACCCGGAAGCTGGCCAATAGGGTTTTCCAATTTGGCCATCCCTACTCCACCGGGTAATCCGCGGGCCTGTGTGCGCTGCCGGAAAAGCGGAGGATCCGCCGACGGACAATCCTGCCCCAGGAGTTTTCTTTTTCTCCCCACATCCATCGGGTTTACTCACGTACTTGCTCCTTTGCAGTGGGTAGGGCTCTCCTCCATGGGGTGAGGGGCACTCGACTGTCGTTATGTCGGACCATGCTCCGCATTTTGTGGACCAGATGTTGGAGCCAGGCCGCTCTCATCGACCCCCTTGGAGACTGCACACAGAGTTACTCGCGGATAAGAGATTTTATGAGAGTGTATCCTCTGCCATTGAGTACTTTGAATTCAACAGGAATATGGCGACCTTGCCTTCCACATTCGGGAAGTCCCTGAAAGTGGATATTAGGGGGGAGATATTCTATTCTAAGGCACTTCGGGAAAAATCTGGGAATGTGGAGAGGCAGAGACTGGTGGACTCCATCCCCAAGGTGGACCGTTGGTTCTCAATTGCCCTTCTGGAGGTGGAGCAGGACACAGATGGCAGGAGTTGGAGATGCAGATAGGGTGGGGGGAAATCATAATATCTATGCAGTTAGGAGAACATATGGTTAGCACTAGGACTGTGGCGCTGAGGTTCCGGGTTCGAATCCCAGCCTTGGGTCACTGTCCTTGTGGAGTTTGCACATTCTCCCCATGTCTGCGTGGGTTTCTCCCCCACAACCCGAAAGATGTGCAGATTAGGTGGATTGGCCACACTGACTTGCCCCTTCATTGGAAAAAAAATAATTGTATGCTCTAAATTTTTTTTTAATAATCTGTATGCAGTTAATGCATTCGGGCAAAGAACGGGGTCCGGACGGGTTCCTCATTGAATTTTACAATTTTGCAGATTGATATAATAATAATAATCTTTATTGTCACAAGTAGGCTTACATTAACACTGTAATGAAGTTACTGTGGTCGGTTGGTCCACTTCTGATGTACATGTTTAATGATTTCGTGTCCCGGCTGGACATGCTGGCGCATCGATTTCCTTGATGCTTAAGAAGGATAAATGGCTGGAATCAGCCATTTCACTGTTAAATGCAGATGCTAAGTTGTTGGCCAAGATGTTGGCAATGCATTTGGAGCCCTGCCTACCTGGGGTGATTTCAGGGGATCAGACTGGATTTGTGAAGGCTCGACAGTCGTCGGCCAATTATAGAAGATCTTTAAATGTTGTGTTGTCACCCTCCTCAACGACCAAGCTAGAGGTGATTATTTCATTGGACACGGAGAAGGCATTAGATTGGGTTGAGTTGGGGGGTAATTCTTTGAGGTCCTGGGATGGTTTGGCTTCTGGCCAAAACTTATTTCATTGATTAGGCTTTTGTACAAGACCCCCACCACAAGTAATCATGCTCTCAGCTCGGATTATTTCCAACTGAACAGTGGTACAAGGTGGAGGTGTCCATTGTCTCTGCTTATGTTTGCCTTGGCAATCGAGCTGCTGGCCACTGCATTGAGGTCATCTACCAGATGGAGGGATGGGGGGAGGGAGCATAGGGACTTACGTGCAGGTTAGGTGGGATTAAATAGTTATAGGATGAGGGTAGGGGAGTGGGCATGGGTAAGGTGATGTTTCAGGGGGTCGGTGCAAACTCAATGGGCCAAATGGCCTCCTTCTGCACTGTAGGAATTCTGAGGTTCTGTAGTTCTGTGTCTTTATATGCATACAATCTATTGCTATACATCACGGACCAATGTGGAGGAGATAATGGAGTTGCTCATGACGTTTGGCTCCTTTTCGGGGTACAAGCTGAATCTGGGCTATTTTCTGGTGAACATCCCAGGGAGGGGAGCTGATCTGGGAGGCTGCATTTTTTTTCTGACCAGGACATCTGCCAGTCTCTGGGAAATCAAGTGGCCCATAACTGGGCCGCACTCCTCAAACATAACAGTTCTAGTCTGGTAGATGGGATGAAGGCCAATTAGAAAAGTTGGGATGCCCTCTCTCTGACCTGAGCGGGAAGACAGTGAGGATGAATGTTCTCCAGAGATTTTTGTTTTTGTTCCAGTGTCTCTCAGTCTTTTTCCCCAAGGCTTTCTTTCCAGAGTTAATAAAATGATATCTGCATTTTCTGGCCTGGAAATAGTCCTCAGGTTTGTAGGATATTTTTGTAAAGGGATAGACAGCCTTTCAAATCTGTTATGTTGCTACTGGGTGGCAAATATTGATAAGGTGCGGGGCTTGTTCAAGGATATGGACTCTTGATGGGGACCGATGGAGGAGGTGTTGTGCATAGGGGCGAGTCTGAGGTCCTGGTGACTGCTCCATTTCTCTTTTCCCCTTTGAGCCTGGTGATAATAACCACTTTGAGGATTTAGCATCAATTTAAGCAACTGAGTTACATGTGACTGCTGGCTTCGATCTGCAAGAGCCATCTGGTTTAGATTCATCGTTTAGGGCATGGGAGAGGGGGTGGGCTTGGAGGGTTTTAGGGACATGCTACTTCATGGTAGGTTCGCCAGCCTGGACGAGTTGTTCGAGAAGTTCCAGCTCCCGAGAGGGGATGTATTCAGGTGGTTTCATGTGCATGATTTTTTTTTTAATGCGAGAAGCTTCCTCCATTTCCATTGGTACCGTTGCCTTCACTTCTGGACAGGTTTCTGTCATTGGCCAAATAAGAGGAGGATAAGATTTTGGATGTCTACGGGCAGATTTTGGTGACGGAGCAGGCATCATCGGTGGAAGCAAAGAGGGAGTGGGAGGGTGAGCTGGGGTTGGTACTTGAGGGGGAGTGTGGAGTGAGGCCCTTCCCCTCCTCATGTGGTTAATCCTGATACAGTTCCAGGTGGTTCACAGGGCGCACCTGATTAGGGCACATATGAGTGGGTTCTCCATGGGGGTGGAGGATAGGTGTGAGCTGTGCTCTAGGGGGCCGACAGATCACATGCACCTGTTTTGGTCTTGCCCCAAGCTTGATAGTTTCTGAATTGCCCTGAGGGCGATTCAAAATACCTAGGGGGCCATTTCCACTGTGCAGGCCTTTAACAAGACCAACCTCAAGAGTGTACTGCCAAAACTCCACCAACACATCTCCTGCCCCAGCAGGGGTGACGACATTCTCAACCACTGCTGCACAAAAATTAAGGGCACCTACCATTCCATCCCCCCGGCCGAACTTTGGAATATCAGACCACAAGACGATGCTCCTTCTCCCGGCATACAAACAGGAACTTAAGCGGGAGATTCCGGTGAAGAAGGTCATGCAATGCTGGTCCGAGGAAACAGAAGAGCTCCTACGTGACTGCTTGGAGTCCGTGGACTGGTCCATATTTATGGGCTCAGCGACCAACCTAAACGAGTATGCCACCACCGTCACAGACTTCATCAGCAAAGTGTGGACGACTGCCTACCAAAACAGCACGGTAGCACAGTGGTTAGCACTGTTGTTTCACAGCTCCAGGGTCCCAGGTTCGATTCCCACTTGGTTCACTGTCTGTGCGGAGTCTGCACGTTCTCCCTGTGTCTGCGTAGGTTTCCTCCGGGTGCTCCAGTTTCCTCCCACAAGTTCCGAAACATGTGCTGTTAGGTGATTTGGACATTCTGAATTCTCTCTCTGTGTACCTGAACAGGCGCCGGAATGTGGCGACTCAGGGATTTGCACAGTAACTTCATTGCAGTGTTAATGTAAGTCTACTTATGACAATAAAGATTATTATTATTATAAGTAGCAGTGGTTAGCATTGCTGCCTCACGGCGCTGAGGTCCCAGGTTCGATCTCGGCTCTGGGCCACTGTCCGTGTGGAGTTTGCACATCTCCCCGTGTTTGCGTGGGTTTCGCCCCCACAACCCAAAGATGTGCAGGTTAGGTGGATTGGCCACGCTAAATTGACCATTAATTGGAAAAAATGAATTGGGTACTCAAAATTTTATTTTTAAAAATAATTATAAGTAGTATGTTCATTCCCCAACTGGAAACAATGGCTTAATCAGGAGATTTCCTCCTACTGAAGGCCTGGTCTGAGGCTTTCAAGTCAGGCGACACTGACCTATACATGAAATCCAGGTAGACCTCCGCAAAGTCATCCGGGATATCAAGGGACAATATCAGACCAAGCTAGAGTCACAGACTAGCGTTACAGACTCTCGTCGATTGTGGCAAGGCTTAAACAACATAACGGGCTACAAAGCAAAGCCAAACAGTATCTTCGGTAGCAGTGCATCCCTCCCCGATGAACGCAGTGCAGTTTGAGCAGGAAACCAACGATCTGCTGTCGACTTCCCCAGCAGCCCCGGACACGCCCATACCCACCATCACAGCTTCCGAAGTCAGATTGGCCTTCCTGGAAATGAACCCTCGGAAGGCGAATGGTCCAGATGGGGTCCCTAGTTGTGCACTCAGATCCTGCATGGACCAGCTGGCAGATTTGTTCGCGGACATCTTCAACCTCTCCCTACTCTGTTCCGAGGTCCCCACCTGCTTCAAGAAGACCACCATCATACCGGTGCCGAAGAAGAACCAGGCAACGTGCCTCGACGACTACCATTCGGTGGCCCTGACTTCAGTCATAATGAAGTGTTTCGAGAGGTTTCATTCATACATAAGTTAATGTTCGAGCCAGGTGACCTCAGACTGACTAGGAAGCTGGGAGAGAGGTTGCTTGTGCATGTTAATACTGTTATTCATCTGTTTTGTATGTAATTGGCCATTAATGTTAATGAATCATTTATAGCTTTAGCTGTAAGTGTTCTTGTAATGTAAATCATACCATCTGACAAGAACATTACACCATGGAGTGGCGATGGTGGCCACCAGCTCACCCGAGTTTAACCCCTTTCATCAGGCCACCTCTCACGCCAGTACATGGAACAGGCTGAGCATGTACCGTCGACAAGTGAGCCGCGGTCCTCTGCCCTCAAATCCCCCAGAGGACGGCCACCAGGGGCAGCAAAGGCTTTGGGATGTGGTAAGCAGCTGGCTGCCCCCACCTCCTACGGATATATCGGGAAGTGGTGGTAGAGCTAGGAGGGCTGAGCACATTGAGAATCACTGGGGGCAGCGGGAGAAGGGGGTGAGTGGATGGTGGTGTATGTAAGGGTGAGGGGGCAGCACCATTGGGAGGGTATGGAACTGTAAAGAAACAATAAACACCTTTGTGCACAACCAGTATGATGCCTGTCACTTCCTGCCGCATTGCGGACTGACCTCTGAACCTTTGGCCTGTTTCCCCAGGCATCCCGCCCTCCCCGTGGCACTCACCTACCCTCCGGCCATGAACATGTCCCCGGAGCTGTGTCCCATCCCCTGGGTGTTCGGATGTTGGCTGCTGTGTGTGTGGTGTTGCCTCCTGCAGTGTTCAAATTGACTTCCATTTCTCACAGCTCCTTCAAGCTTCCGTCAGGAGCTGGTACCAGAGAAGGATGGAGACTCCCTAAAGATGGTCATTCACACTGATGAAGTGTGATCACAGGAATCATGTGCAGTCCTGCACCGGTTCAAAGACACACAATTCGGCAGGATCACCAGGATAGTTGCCACAGAGTGAAGCAGACATTTCAGCTGGAATTTAGTGTAATATCCTGTGCAGGCAGTGGGCATTGAATCGGGCAGGAGGTTGGGTACACTGCCACATTCCTGCCTCTGCCCTGAGCATGTCCACGTGGATGGCCTTCCTGTCCCGCCAATAGTTGAGGCTCTTAAGTGGTCAAGGACTTCATTCCACCACCCCAAGCGTTCACCTAATGGTGGGCAGGGGGTTTGCCACGTGGGGAAAGAAAACCCTGTTGGGTTGCTTGTGGAGGGTGGATTCACTAATTTAAAGACAATCAGTGCTTGTGTGAGTGACCCGGCATTGTGAAGGGGGCCACTGCTGAGAGCCATCTCCCTGCCCTGGGTGCTGATGTCATCACCCCCCCCCCCCCAACACACACATACACACACTATGACCCACACTCTGGATCCTCGCAATTCAGCAGGAGTAGACATGGGAAACAGGGGCAACAATGGCGACTCCCCATCGGAGGGTGCAGGATTTCCTGCGCAGGTGCTGAACCTCAGGCATCACCCATGAAGTAGACAATTTTGGAGTGACAGCAGAAAATGTGTGAGGCTCTGTCACCATTTGCAGTCCCATTGCAGGCTATTGGAGAGGGATTGCAGGAGGGCCATGATGTCTCAGACCTTCGTGATAGTGTTCACAACCATGGAAACAGTGAATGTCCACACAACAGATCAGAGGTAATAGGTAACACGGTGTATGTTGGCCCTCAATGGAGTGGATTGTTATTTCTGGGACAGCTTTGTGCTGAGGGCTGACAGTGGGGGATGCACTGTCTCGGATTGACAGAAGTCTGCTTGAATCAGTCCACCCAGGTATCTCTGGAAGCTCAGTTTGCGTCTGCATGTGCCCTATTACCACATCAGGGTCGTCAACTTTACGCACTGTAACTCCTCCTGCATGCTCCTCATTCTCCTCTGAAGATTCAGAGCAGTTATCACTGTAATGATATGCATAAACAATTCTGTATGTTAATATGTTAGACCTCCAACCAGCAGGTGACAGTAGAACTACACCACGTGACACTGCAACCTCGGGGAGTCTGAATGTCGTTGATAGTCGTATTTTGTATGAGCTCTCGTATTCTCGTTAACAGTTTAGAGTTTGTTCGTAGTATTAGTATTGATTTCTACCTACATTATTGTAATTTAATAAACCTTAACTAGTCACGAACTAGAAGTTCTTTGGTGCACTGACTCAATCATTGCAACGCACTGAAACGTAACATAGTACCAGAAGTGGTGATCTACGAATTGAAGATCTGTAGTAAAGAACTTAGGAAACGGTTCTCCTCAATAAAATCTGCTAATCGACGAAGAGCATCGAAAGAACACCCCTCAATGCTCAATTGTTCACTGCAGAAAAAGATGGAAAGCTTGAAAACACAAAATCTCCATGTGACTGGTAATGCATATGCAAATTGGTGCACTTTTAAGCAGCAGTTCACATTGTAGGTGGCAGACTTAGGTCTACAAGCGTAGCCTGATGCACGAAAAATAGTGTTACTGCTAACTGTAGCAGGCTCACAGGTTATCGAGATTTTTTAACACATTTGTCTTTGAAAGGGAGGCAGATAGTGAGAAGGTGGAGAGTGGCAGCTGGTCCTCGAAGGCTGACGACTTTCTCCCATTGATTGGCTGTGCTGTGGGTCTGAGCAACGTTTGGAGATTCCCTTACCTGGCTTACAGAAATGGAGGAAATAATGTAGTGAGTCAAAAATGCACGAGAGAGAAAGGCAGACTTACATTCATTAATTTATTAAGAGCATCAAATTCAATGTGCCGTCTGAGATTCATAACACAGGATCGATATTTCTGACATAAGAAACGATGGATTGAATGTCAAAGCTTTAAACTGCTGTCCATTTTTAAAATATTTTTCTTGGAATGCAAGTGATGTGACCTGTTGTATTTATTGTCTATCACTAGTTGCAGTGAGGCCAGTGTGAGATGATTACATGGTGTGAAACTGAAGACATAGCATCAACCAGAGCAGTGAGGTTTGAGCTGTTTAGCTGGTGACCTCTGTGAACCAGTCGCATTTTACCACACTGTGTTAATATTTATTCTAATTCTCAGGCGACCAGCTTTTATTGAATTTGGCTTGATGGGATTTGAACTTGTGAGCTGTTCAGAGACAGTTCTAAGCCCTTCTCTCAAGAGAGCAAATGTACAAAAGTTGAGAAAATAATACAACAGTTCTAAGGAGGCCCCATCTGCACTGCTGAACTCAGTTCTGGGTGCCATGGACTGGGTTTAATGCTCAGCTGCCAGCAGGTTTGGAGGCAGGGGGAGGGGGGGGGGGGGGGGGGGCATGTAAAATCCAACGTCTGGCCATACTTCTCTCCTTTTCTATTTTTTTCAGGTGTGTTCCTTATTCCCTACACACTCATGCTGGCACTCATTGCGATGCCCATGTTTTTTTCTGGAATCTTCCTTTGGGCAGTTTGCCAGCATTGGACCTGGGTGGAAAGCGGTGCCAATGTTACAAGGTCTATGTTCATTTAGCGATACAGGACAACAGTTTAACTGAGGTCCCGTGTTTCATTCATATTGGGATATGAAGCTTGAAGCCAGTCCTGTTGATATCCTGTTTGCAATCTGATCTGCCATTTGCTTTTGGAAAAACAGATCGAGTGAACAGACAGGTGCAGCAAATGTAATGTTTTCCTCTTTCGTTCTCAATTTAGTCAGATATTAGGCCCAATATCTAGGTCATTAGCTTTGATGTTAGTGTGGTGAATGCAATATATATATATGTATATATGATAATTCACACTGTCTTTGTAAGCGCAGTAGTGCTATCCTACCACTAGGGGGAGTAGCTCTGGGAGTACTCAGGAACTTGTACTGGGCTCCACCCTTGGCTCCGCCCATGACTCCTCCCCCTAGTGCAGCTGTAGAAACACCCTTGTCCAGAGTCAGCCTGAGTTCACTAAGAGTTCATCAATGGGTAACAGGCTGGCTCTGAAGTAAGTCGATTAAAGCCTAGATTCATATCGGAAACACGTGTCTGGTGAATTGATGGTTCCATCAGTTAGTTTCATGTTTCATTTAACCAAAAGACTTGACAGTTCATTGAAATGTTATTTATTTATTTAGCTGTCCGGGTTCGCAGCCGTGATTAACCCTATCAGTTTCATCACATGAATTGCCCCACGCTCCAGCCGTTAGTTGGCCAACACATTCATCCTTGTGACACGCTGCCTCCCTACACCAATTGGCCAGCACAGAGACTTATGCCACAATAGGACGATGATTGACTGACAGCCAAACAACCTTTCTGGCCTCTCTGTGGCGTGGTACTCAGTGGCAGGTGTGTGAAAGGTTATACTGTCTACTGGACAGGGTGGGTTGGATGGATCTGGACATGTTTGTGTATGTTTGTGAGTGGGGATTGACTCAGAGAGCTGCCTGAACAGTGACTCAGAGAATTCAGCTGAATCAAAGGATAACACTGTAGAATAGTGGTGATATAACTGTACCTGTCATCTAGAAGCCTGGATCAATGGTCCAGAGGAAGAGGTTCAAATCCCCAAAATTCAAATTATTTAAAATCTGAAATTATAAAGTTAATATCAGCAATGGCGACCTCAAAACTTCTGGATTGTTGGAAAAATTCCATCTGATTGACTCAACGTCATCAGGGAAGGAAATTGGCAAACCTCATCCTGTCCTGTCTACTTGTGACTCCAGAACTAAAGCAATGTGGTTGACTCTTAACTGCCCTCTCAAATAGCCCAGCAAACCACTCAACAACGTGGCACTAGGTAAATTAGAGATGGTTAAGAAAGGCTGGCATTGCCAGAGACTCTCCCCCATCCCTGGACTGATTAAAAACTGCCTAGTATATGGGCTGGTTTAGCACACTGGGCTAAATCGCTGGCTTTGAAAGCAGACCATGGCAGGCCAGCAGCACGGTTCAATTCCCGTACCAGCTTCCCCGAACAGGCGCCGGAATGTGGCGACTAGGGGCTTTTCACAGTAACTTCATTGAAGCCTACTTGTGACAGTCAGCGATTTTCATTTCATTTGTATCTGAAGATAAGGAGAGTTCCATACTTCCCATTTCAGTTCCTGGCTATGACCCGCGAATGAATCAGAAAACACACAAAGTTTGTCCAATTGCAGTCCAAATTTATTTTCAAATTTTAGTCATTGAAATAATGAGATTTGAAAGGTTAATTGCAGTACGGTCTGCTTCCTCCGTGCTCCAACAAGCTTGTTACACACAATTAAGATGCCTTGTTCATCACAACATATCGACTCATCCCCACCCCATCCAGACCATGTGATCTCCAGGGAGAGGCGAAAAACCAGAGTTAAAAACCCAGAGCCAATATGGGGAAAAAAAATCTGGGAAATTCCTCTCCGACCCCCTTGTGGCGATCGAAACAAGTCCAGGAGATCACATTGGACCTGATCATGCAATGCTTCCCAAGACAATTGCTCTTTCAATCTGTTTTGCTGACACTATCTGTACAAACTGCCCTGGAGTCTGGCCTCCAACTATCTGAAGTCTAACTCCGTTATGGCAACTTCAATCCAACGTTATCTGGAACAGACTAAGTGGCCAGGGACAGACATGATAAAAGTGAGCATCATCCATGAAGCCACATTGCTGCTCCATCCTAATCTGATGGGCATTGCATCTGGGCAGTCAGACCATCAATCAAACGCTGACATGATGCAAATTCACATCAGCTTACTGTTTAGTTCTGCTGCTGCTGCTCTTCGATAACACTCACTTTTATCAATTAGTCCTGGGAGCTGGATTCTATTCCCCTTCTCTCCCTGTTAGTTAAAAGCGTCTAGCCGTGCGAGGCTGACGTTGGAATTAAAACTGAAGCATCACTTCCAGATAGTAGGGCCGTCTTTAATCAACATCTGACTTGGCTCCTGAAAACAGCCCAGCAATGTTTAAGACCAGGATGCAGGAAATGCACCATTGCAGGCCAGGCAAGGGTTAACCAGAATCACCATTTGCTGTAATTTCCCAGAGCATCCTGGGAGTCAAGTGCTGAGTAAAAGGATCTGGAAACTAAAGAACAAAAAACAAGGGGGCATAACGATAAGGTTCATGGTGGAAGATATAGGAGGGATGTCAGAGGAAGGTTCTTTACTCAGAGTGGTTGGGGCATGGAACCCACTCCCAGCTATGGTAGTGGAGTCGGACACTTTAGGAACTTTCAAGCGGTTATTGGATAGGCATATGGAGTACACGAGAATGATTGGGAGTAGGTTGATTTGATCTTAGTTTCAGACTAGTTGCACAACATCATGGGCTGAAGGGCCTGTACTGTGCTGTACATTTCTATGTTCTATCCTGACGATTGTTCGGAAAACCAAGGAAGTTTTATTAAGCCATTAATCTTTGTATTGGTAAACATTAGAAATCAGGTTCTGGATTCTCTGTTTCAGCGGAGACCCAGGGGGAGGTACAAGATATTAAAATCGCCATCCACCCCTCACCGATTCCAGAATGGTGAGGGGCTAGCAACGGCTCCGGGTGAAACTCCCCGCTCTCGCACCGAAAACGGCCAGACAATGGATGGTTCCCTGGCCATGCATCTGTGCCACTGGTCGGGGAAGCTTCCGCGAGGACTGGGGGGATAGGTGGGGAGTGGCAAGGGGGTGGGCTGTGGGGTCGCTGATGGTGGGTTTGATCCGCGCACAGTCGCCGCCATGTTGCACGGCGAGTCTGCTGCAGACCGCTAGCCGTGCAAATGCACGGCCTGGAACCCAGCGATTCTCCAGTCGTTTTCTGCTTGGGAGCCGCCAATTTCACCCGGCGCTAACTCCTCACAGGTCCCGGAATCGGTAAGGGTTCACAGCAGATAATTTCACAGCAAACCTATCGTGAATTCTCCGTTCAAGCCGGCACTTAGCTGCTGAAACGGAGAATAGAAACCAGCCCATAGTAGGTTTTTAAAATATATTTAGAGTACCCATTTAATTATTTTTCCAATAAATGGGCAATTTAGCGTGGCCAATTCACCTACCCTGCACTTCTTTTTGGGTTGTGGGATTGACACGGGGAGAATGTGGAAACTCCACATGGACAGTGACCTAGGGCCGGGGTTGAACCCAGGTCCTCGGTGCCGTGAGGCAGAAGTGCTAACCACTGCGCCACCGTGCCTCCCCCAGAGACTTTCACGACACCTGGACTGATTCTGCTACTGTTACTTCCCACCGGCCCGGGAAGGAGGCTCCCAGCTGCTGCCATTCACTGTGCCAATATGGCAAAGATGGCTGAGACCGTGAGCGCCATGGGCAACAATGTCCGGACGGGCCAGCAGTGCTGGAAAAACTGCACCATCTTCTCAGGGCGGCCAGGGTGAGTAGGCAGCACGGTGCCTCAGGCAGTAACCACCCTCCCACACACCCTCAACCCCCTTACCCAATCACCACCCTCATGCCAACATGACCATACCTCAACCATGCCCATATAAGAACATAAAGAACATAAGAACTAGGAGCAGGAGTAGGCCATCTGGCCCCTTGAGCCTTCTCCGCCATTCAATGAGATCATGGCTGATCTTTTGTGGACTCAGCTCCACTTTCCGGCTCAAACACCAAAACCCTTTATCTCTTTATTCTTCAAAAAACTATCTATCTTTACCTTAAAAACATTTAATGAAGGAGCCTCAACTGCTTCACTGGGCAAGGAATTCAATAGATTCATAACCCTTTGGTGAAGAAATTCCTCCTCAACTCAGTCCTAAATATACTTCCCCTTATTTTGAGGCTATGCCCCCTCGTTCTGCTTTGTGGAAACAACCTGCCCACATTTATCCTGCCTATTCCCTTCATAATTTTATATGTTTCTATAAGACCCCCCTCATCCTTCTAAATTCCAATGAGTACAGTCCCAGTCTACTCAACCCCGCCTCATAATCCAACCCCTTCAGCTCTGGGATTAACCTAGTGAATCTCCTCTGCACACCCTCCAGCGCCAGTACGTCCTTTCTCAGGTCAGGATATGCCACTCCCCCTCACCTGGTCCATCTGGTATTCCCCACTTCCAGCCAGTGCCGGTGGCTTCCCCATGAGCTGAGCAGTGACACTGAGAGCAGCGTGGCACCAACCCTCCGCCCAAGTCTCAGGAAACCCCGGTGCTCGGGTCGGAGTGTGACACCGATTACCAATCACAGGTGTCCCCGACACACACCACCATCCTAGAGACGCTCACTACCCACTAGTAATGAGACTCCTGGGACATAATTGTGTGCGCTGTTGACCAGGTGGAGCACCTGAGGGGGTGACGGTCGGAGGCCAGGCTGATCCCAGGAACTAGCTGCCGTCCAGACGGGTGTCAAGCCCCTGGAAAAAAACAGACCCATCCATAGTGGAGATGAAGTCGCAGACCCAGGGACTACCCAAGGGGTTTCAGCTATGAATCAGCATGTCCAAGGCCTGGAACATTCTGTGGAGATGCTGGTCGAGGTCCAGGACAGGATTGCCGTCTGACAGGCAACTATGACCCAGAGCCACCTGGAAATCGCATGACACAGTCACAGCATGCCATGGCTGTGAACATCGGCAGCATTGCCCAGGCATTGGCTGATGTGGCAAAGACACAGAGGGAGGTGGCCCAGTCCCAGAGGGAGATGGCGCAGTCATTGGCTGATGTGACATAAACCCAGAAGGTGTTGGCACAGTTGGAGCGTGATGGGACGCAGTCCCAGAGAAAAATGGTCCATAACCTGTGCTCCATGGCCACGATCCTGTGGACCCTGCTCAAGATCAGTGCAGGCCACCAGGATTGGCAGCGCCATGTGGCAGGGGAGCCTCAGGCGATAGCTCCCTTTCGCACCCCCGGCCCATGGAGTAACCCGAGAGAGGAAGAAGGTCCCAGGGAAGTTGACGGAACAGTGCTGTTTGCAAAGGCTCTGCTTCCAAGTGTGCTCAACATCATTCGGGCATTCTCAACACATTATCGGTTACTAACCAAGTAGCACTGAGGATGAGGAGGATGCAGGGGCTGAAAGAGATAATCACAGTAACTAAATTTAAAGTGGGGCAGCAGATTTGAAAGGAGGATGAAAGTTAAAGCAGTTGTGAGCAGTTTGCACAGCAGTCAAAACAAAGAAATCTTAATGGGGTTGGTGTGAAATGGATTGAATTCAATGTTCAAGTTCAGAGTGAAGAGGAAGCTTTGTTTGGAATTGTCATTGGGAAATCCTTGACAGGATTTCGGAATGCAAACCACCAAGAGAAAGCATTATTATGGGAGAATTTTAAGCTTGTTTCTGGGAGGTTGAATTTGGATACTCTCCTGTGACAATTGTCTGGGGGGATACTGAAGAGAAAATCACAGACACTTAACTTGGGTTCAGAGCGGATGTGCATTTGACCACAGTCATCTTGTGTGCTTAAAAGTGACATTATGGATTAATGAGACGATTGTTATTTCAGGTATACTTTGGAATCCATGTTAATCTTTAAATCTTTGCGTATTTGATAATCTAAGGAGGGAGTAAAGCTGAATCGTGTTATGGAGTTTGGGCGGGATTCTCTGATCCTGAGGCTAGGTGCGGAGAATCTGTGCCATTTTACATGGCAAAAATCGACGGCGCCCCTCACCGATCCCGCAAACAGTCAGGGGACAGCAGCCGCGCGGCTTTAACCTCCCGGCCATCCTGAAATAAATGGCCGGAGAATGGTCAGGTCCATGTCCTGCGATGACCTGCAGTGGTCGGGCCGTTAAACACGGCGCCGGCCGTGAATGGGCCCGACCAGCCAGATAGTGCCTCCCTGGCCCCCCAGCAGTTGCTCCAGCCCTCGTGTCAGCCCTAACCATGGTCGGCAACAGGGCTCCTGCCCAACTGTGGCATCACTGGGCACAATCCGCAGCTGCCATGCCGGATTCCCGACTGCTGAGACCACACGTCAACTGTGGGGTCGGGAGGTCGTCTCATCAGGGGCGGGCCTTCAGGTGACGTGCTGAGGCCATCCCAATGGCGTGCGGCAGGCAACGCGATGATTCCGTTTTGGAGGGGGAGGAGAATATGAAACCTGCATCAAACATGCGCCACCCCCGATTTCGGCATCCAGAGGGATTCTACACCTGATCACTGATTACAAAATCGGCATCGGGGAACGGAGAATCACGTCCATAAAAGTTCCTGGGTGGGATTCTCCGTTTCAGAGACGAAGGGTTGGATTCTCCAATTTTGTGGCAAAGTGCCGACACCGGCGTGGGAACTGTGCCATTTTAGGATGCCAAAATTGGTACTGAACCCTCATCCATCCTGGGACTGGTGAGGGGCTAGCAGCTGCTCCGGTTAAAACTCCCGATTCGAACCCATGACAAAAATCGCCGGAGAATGGCCGGGTCCGTGGGCGTGAATGCAGATGGCAACCACCTGCATCGGTCGCGCCATAAAACATGGCGCCAGCCGTACACGGACCCGACCTGCCAAAAAATGCCTCCCATGACCATCCCACACCAGTTCCCCCCCCTCCCCAGTCTTCACGGAAATACCCCCCAACCAGCAGCAAGGTCCCCTCTGGCTGTGGTGGCGCTGGACATAGTCCGCAGCTGCCACGCCTGGGTTCCTGACTGCTCAGGCCACACGTTCCCCGCCCGGTCGGGATAGTAACACCGGACCCGGGATTGACCCTGGGACCTCGGCGCCATAAGGTGCTAAGGGCGCAGATGGCCGAGACCGTGAGCGCCGTGGGCAACACCGTACGGACAGTCCTGCAGTACAAGAAAAACTGCACGGCCTCCTCAGGGTGGCCAGGGTGAGTCGACAGCACTGTGCCCCCAGCAGTAACCCTCGTCCCACACACCCGTAACCCTTCCCCCCCCCCCAACCACCAGGAGCACGGCCAAACACCCACCCTGCCCCCTTTCTGGATGGCCTGGTTGGGTGCCATGTTCAATGAGGCCACCAGCTACCCACCCACTGGGTGGCATGCGGACTGTCTAACACTGGCGTTTTCTGTTCACCGCCCCCCAATCCAGGAGAAGGCTGCCCTCAACTGCTGGGAGCGGGAGAAGACAGTCTGCCGGACCTGCGGCTCCTCACCATGGCCAAGCAGAGGGCTCTGGACGTGGTCGCCGGTCAGGAGGAATGGGAGGCAGCCGAGGTGGAGCTTGGCCGCGGGCGGGGAAGTGAGAACCTACTTAGTAGCGGTTTCCTTTGACACGTGTGCCAGTCTCCCTCACCCTCCCCCCCACTACCCTCAAACTACCGTCACACCCACACCACCCTCATGCCAACACCAATGCAGCCCAGCACCACCTAATCAGCATTTCCTGGGCCTGGAACATTGGGCAGGCTCTGGCCGAGGCCAGGGTAGGCTTGCCGTCTCACAGACAGCAATGTCCCAGCGCCACCTGGACATCACAGCAGCACTCCAGCTTGGCCCAGTCACAGCAGACCATGGCTGGGAACATCAGCAGCATTCCCCAGGCACTGGCCAACATGGCCCAGTCCCAGAGGGTGCTGTAACTGGCTGATGTGACACAAACCCAGATGGTGGTGGCACAGTTGCAGCGTGATGTGCTGCAGTCCCAGGCGAAGACGCTCCACGGCCGCGAGTGTGCGGACCCTGGCCGACATCAGTGCGGGCCTCCAGGACTGGCAGCGCCTGCTGGCAGGGGAGCCTTAGGGGATAGCTCCACTCGCACCCCCATCCCATGGAGTAGCCCGAGGGAGGAAGAGGTGATGGGTTCCGTGCCGGTGACTCCCGCAGGGGAGTTGCCAGAACACTGCTTTTTGCAAAGGCTCTGCTTCCAAGTGAGCTGAACATCATTCGGGCATTCTCAACACATTGTCAGTGACTAACCAAGTAGCACTGAGGGCGAGGAGGCTGGAGGGGCTCAAAGAGATAATCACAGTAACTAAATTTAAAGTGGGGCAGCAGATTTGAAAGGAGGATGAAAGTTAAAGCAGTTGTGAGCAGTTTGCACAGCAGTCAAAACAAAGAAATCTTAATGGGGTTGGTGTGAAATGGATTGAATTCAATGTTCAAGTTCAGAGTGAAGAGGAAGCTTTGTTTGGAATTGTCATTGGGAAATCCTTGACAGGATTTCGGAATGCAAACCACCAAGAGAAAGTATTAATATGAGAGAATTTTAAGCTTGTTTCTGGGAGGTTGAATTTGGATACTCTCCTGTGACAATTGTCTGGGGGGATACTGAAGAGAAAATCACAGACACTTAACTTGGGTTCAGAGCGGATGTGCATTTGACCACAGTCATCTTGTGTGCTTAAAAGTGACATTTAGGATTAATGAGACGATTGTTATTTCAGGTATACTTTGGAATCCATGTTAATCTTTAAATCTTTGCGTATTTGATAATCTAAGGAGGGAGTAAAGCTGAATCGTGTTATGGAGTTTGGGCGGGATTCTCTGATCCTGAGGCTAGGTGCGGAGAATCTGTGCCATTTTACATGGCAAAAATCGACGGCGCCCCTCACCGATCCCGCAAACAGTCAGGGGACAGCAGCCGCGCGGCTTTAACCTCCCGGCCATCCTGAAATAAATGGCCGGAGAATGGTCAGGTCCATGTCCTGCGATGACCTGCAGTGGTCGGGCCGTTAAACACGGCGCCGGCCGTGAATGGGCCCGACCAGCCAGGTAGTGCCTCCCTGGCCCCCCAGCAGTTGCTCCAGCCCTCGTGTCAGCCCTAACCATGGTCGGCAACAGGGCTCCTGCCCAACTGTGGCATCACTGGGCACAAGCCGCAGCTGCCATGCCGGATTCCCGACTGCTGAGACCACACGTCAACTGTGGGGTCGGGAGGTCGTCTCATCAGGGGCGGGCCTTCAGGTGACGTGCTGAGGCCATCCCAATGGCGTGCGGCAGGCAACGCGATGATTCCGTTTTGGAGGGGGAGGAGAATATGAAACCTGCATCAAACATGCGCCGTCCCCGATTTCGGCGTCCAGAGGGAGTCTACGCCTGATCACTGATTACAAAATCGGCATCGGGGAACGGAGAATCACGCTCATAAAAGTTCCTGGGTGGGATTCTCCGTTTCAGAGACGAAGGGTTGGATTCTCCAATTTTGTGGCAAAGTGCCGACACAGGCGTGGGAACTGTGCCATTTTAGGATGCCAAAATTGGTACTGAACCCTCATCCATCCTGGGACTGGTGAGGGGCTAGCAGCTGCTCCGGTTAAAACTCCCGATTCGAACCCATGACAAAAATCGCCGGAGAATGGCCGGGTCCGTGGGCGTGAATGCAGATGGCAACCACCTGCATCGGTCGCGCCATAAAACATGGGGCCAGCCGTACACGGACCCGACCTGCCAAATAATGCCTCCCATGACCATCCCACACCAGTTCCCCCCCCTCCCCAGTCTTCACGGAAGTACCCCCCACCCAGCAGCAAGGTCCCCTCTGGCTGTGGTGGCGCTGGACATAGTCCGCAGCTGCCACGCCTGGGTTCCTGACTGCTCAGGCCACACGTTCCCCGCCCGGTCGGGATAGTAACACCGGACCCGGGATTGACCCTGGGACCTCGGCGCCATAAGGTGCTAAGGGCGCAGATGGCCGAGACCGTGAGCGCCGTGGGCAACACCGTACGGACAGTCCTGCAGTACCAGAAAAACTGCACGGCCTCCTCAGGGTGGCCAGGGTGAGTCGACAGCATTGTGCCCCCAGCAGTAACCCTCGTCCCACACACCCGTAACCCTTCCCCCCCCCCAACCACCAGGAGCACGGCCAAACATCCACCCTGCCCCCTTTCTGGATGGCCTGGCTGGGTGCCATGTTCAATGAGGCCACCAGCTACCCACCCACTGGGTGGCATGCGGACTGTCTAACACTGGCGTTTTCTGTTCACCGCCCCCCAATCCAGGAGAAGGCTGCCCTCAACTGCTGGGAGCGGGAGAAGACAGTCTGCCGGACCTGCGGCTCCTCACCATGGCCAAGCAGAGGGCTCTGGACGTGGTCGCCGGTCAGGAGGAATGGGAGGTAGCCAAGGTGGAGCTCGGCCGCGGGCGGGGAAGTGAGAACCTGCTTAGTAGCGGTTTCCTTTGACACGTGTGCCAGTCTCCCTCACCCTCCCCCCCACTACCCTCAAACTACCGTCACACCCACACCACCCTCATGCCAACACCAATGCAGCCCAGCACCACCTAATCAGCATTTCCTGGGCCTGGAACATTGGGCAGGCTCTGGCCGAGGCCAGGGTAGGCTTGCCGTCTCACAGACAGCAATGTCCCAGCGCCACCTGGACATCACAGCAGCACTCCAGCTTGGCCCAGTCACAGCAGACCATGGCTGGGAACATCAGCAGCATTCCCCAGGCACTGGCCAACATGGCCCAGTCCCAGAGGGTGCTGTAACTGGCTGATGTGACACAAACCCAGATGGTGGTGGCACAGTTGCAGCGTGATGTGCTGCAGTCCCAGGCGAAGACGCTCCACGGCCGCGAGTGTGCGGACCCTGGCCGAGATCAGTGCGGGCCTCCAGGACTGGCAGCGCCTGCTGGCAGGGGAGCCTTAGTGGATAGCTCCACTCGCACCCCCATCCCATAGAGTAGCCCGAGGGAGGAAGAGGTGATGGGTTCCGTGCCGGTGACTCCCGCAGGGGAGTTGCCAGAACACTGCTTTTTGCAAAGGCTCTGCTTCCAAGTGAGCTGAACATCATTCGGGCATTCTCAACACATTGTCGGTGACTAACCAAGTAGCACTGAGGGCGAGGAGGCTGGAGGGGCTCAAAGAGACAATCACAGTAATTACATTTAAAGTGGGGCAGCAGATTTCAAAGGAGGATGAAAGTTAAAGCAGTTGTGAGCAGTTTGCACAGCAGTCAACACAAAAAGAAATCTTAAAGGCGTTGGAGTGAAATGGATTGAATTCAATGTTCAAGTTCAGAGTGAAGAGGAAGCTTTGTTTGAAATTGTCATTGGGAAATCCTTGACAGGATTTCGGAATGCAAACCACCAAGAGAAAGTATTAATATGATAGAATTTTAAGCTTGTTTCTGGGATGTTGAATTTGGAAACTCTCCTGTGACAATTGTCTGGGGGGATACTGAAGAGAAAATCACAGACACTTAACTTGGGTTCAGAGCGGATGTGCATTTGACCAGTCATCTTGTGTGCTTAAAAGTGACTTTTAGGATTAATGAGACGACTGTTATTTCATGTATACTTTGGAATACATGTTAATCTTTAAATCTTTGCGTATTTGCTAATCTAAGGGGGGAGTAAAGCAGAAATGTGTTATGGATTTTGGGCAGGATTCTCCAGTTGCGGACGGCGAAATCGCGTCAGGCAATCGGCCGGAGAATTGTGTTTCCGCTGGAATCGGGGGCAGCGACGATTTTGTGATGCTCTGCCCCCTCGAAAACAGCTTAATCAGGGAGTACGTTGCACACTGTATGGACGGCCTCAGGTCGACACCTGATGCCCCGCCCGCCCACCACCCCCGATCATCTGCCCCCAATGGGCCGAGTTCCCGACGACGCGTGTCACTCATGCTGTTTTGTTTTGTGACCCCGGCGTGGTGGCTGCGGACTAAGTCCAGCGCCGCCACAGTGAGGGGGCAGTGCCGTTGCGCAGGCAGGTGAGGCTTTGCCACTGGCTGGAGGCACTGGAGGGAGTGTCCGGAGGTGGCGAGGGAGGTTACTGGGGCCAGCATGTAGCAGACCAGGTCCTCGTGCGGCCGGTGGCATGGTGTATGGCACGGCCTGTGCAGGCCACGCCATGATATGCGCGGCCACAGACCCGGCAATGCTCCGACCATATCGCAGGTATGGCCGGGAGCTTTACGGTGCATGCCTACTAGCCCCCCTTCCAGCTGGAGGATTGTGCAGTTTGGACACCGTTGTCTCTGGTGCAAAACGTCACTATTCCCACTGTATCCCACGGTATCAGCACTGAGTCTTCGAATCCGAGAATCCAGCCCAATATTTTTTTTCTTTTCCAAACTAGCGGTAGTCCTGAGACTTTGGGCGGGATTCTCTGATCCTGAGGCTAAGTGCGGAGGATCTGTGGCGTTTTACATGGCAGAAATCAACGGCGCCCCCCCCCACCCTCTGCTCCCGCAACCAGTCAGGTGACAGTAGGCACGCCGCTTTAAGCTCCCGGCCACCTTGAAATAAATGGCCGGAGAATGGTCGGGTCCATGTCCTGCGATGACCTGCAGTGGTCGGGCCGTTAAACATGGCGCCGCCCGTGCATGGCCCCGATCAGCGATACTGCCTCCCTGGCCCCCCCATGGTCACCCCCCACCAGTTGCTCCAGCCCTCGTGTCAGCCCCACCCCGGCCGACTCCTGCCCAACTGTGGCATCACTGGGCACAAGCCGCAGCTGCCATGCCGGATTCCCGACTGATGAGACCACACGTCAACTGTGGGGTCGGAAGGTCGTCTCCTCAGGGGCGGGCCTTCAGGTGACGTGCTGAGGCCTTCCCAATGGCGTGTGGCAGGCAACGCGATGATTCCGTTTTGGAGGGGGCGGAGAGTATGAAACCTGCATCAAACATGCGCCGTCCCCGATTTCAGCATCCAGAGGGAGTCTACGCCTGATCACTGATTACAAAATCGGCATCGGGGAACGGAGAATCACGCTCATAAAAGTTCCTGGGTGGGATTCTCCGTTTCAGAGACGAAGGGTTGGATTCTTCAATTTTGTGGCAAAGTGCCGACACAGGCGTGGGAACTGTGCCATTTTAGGATGCCAAAATTGGTACTGAACCCTCATCCATCCTGGGACTGGTGAGGGGCTAGCAGCTGCTCTGGTTAAAACTCCCGATTCGATCCCATGACAAAAATAGCCGGAGAATGGCCGGGTCCGTGGGCGTGAATGCAGATGGCAACCACCTGCATCGGTCGCACCATAAAACATGGGGCCAGCCGTACACGGACCCGACCTGCCAAATAATGCCTCCCATGACCATCCCACACCAGTTCCCGCCCCAGCCTTCACGGAAGTACCCCCCCCAACCACCAGGAGCACGGCCGAACACCCATCCTGCCCCCTTTCTGGATGGCCTGGTTGGGTGCCATGTTCAATGAGGCCACCAGCTACCCACCCACTGGGTTGCATGCGGACTGTCTAACACTGGCGTTTTCTGTTCAACGCCCCCCCAATCCAGGAGAAGGCTGACCACAACTGCTGGGAGCGGGAGAAGACAGTCTGCCGGACCTGCGGCTCCTCACCATGGCCAAGCAGTGGGCTTTGGACGTGGTCGCCGGCCAGGAGGAATGGGAGGCAGCCGAGGTGGAGCTCGGCCGCGGGCGGGGAAGTGAGAACCTGCTTAGTAGCGGTTTCCTTTGACACGTGTGCCAGTCTCCCTCACCCCCCCCCCCCACCCCCACTACCCTCAAACTACCGTCACACCCACACCACCCTCATGCCAACACCAATGCAGCCCAGCACCACCTAATCAGCATTTCCTGGGCCTGGAACATTGGGCAGGCTCTGGCCGAGGCCAGGGTAGGCTTGCCGTCTCACAGACAGCAATGTCCCAGCGCCACCTGGACATCACAGCAGCACTCCAGCTTGGCCCAGTCACAGCAGACCATGGCTGGGAACATCAGCAGCATTCCCCAGGCACTGGCCAACATGGCCCAGTCCCAGAGGGTGCTGTAACTGGCTGATGTGACACAAACCCAGATGGTGGTGGCACAGTTGCAGCGTGATGTGCTGCAGTCCCAGGCGAAGATGCTCCACGGCCGCGAGTGTGCGGACCCTGGCCGAGATCAGTGCGGGCCTCCAGGACTGGCAGCGCCTGCTGGCAGGGGAGCCTTAGTGGATAGCTCCACTCGCACCTCCATCCCATGGAGTAGCCCGAGGGAGGAAGAGGTGATGGGTTCCGTGCCGGTGACTCCCGCAGGGGAGTTGCCAGAACACTGCTTTTTGCAAAGGCTCTGCTTCCAAGTGAGCTGAACATCATCCGGGCATTCTCAACACATTGTCGGTGACTAACCAAGTAGCACTGAGGGCGAGGAGGCTGGAGGGGCTCAAAGAGACAATCACCGTAAATAAATTTAAAGTGGGGCAGCAGATTTCAAAGGAGGATGAAAGTTAAAGCAGTTGTGAGCAGTTTGCACAGCAGTCAACACAAAAAGAAATCTTAATGGGGTTGGAGTGAAATGGATTGAATTGAATGTTCAAGTTCAGAGTGAAGAGGAAGTTTGTTTGAAATTGTCATTGGGAAATCCTTGACAGGATTTCGGAATGCAAACCACCAAGAGAAAGTATTAATATGAGAGAATTTTAAGCTTGTTTCTGGGAAGTTGAATTTGGAAACTCTCATGTGACAATTGTCTGGGGGGATACTGAAGAGAAAATCACAGACACTTAACTTGGGTTCAGAGCGGATGTGCATTTGACCACAGTCATCTTGTGTGCTTAAAAGTGACTTTTAGGATTAATGAGACGACTGTTATTTCAGGTATACTTTGGAATCCATGTTAATCTTTAAATCTTTGCGTATTTGCTAATCTAAGGGGGGAGTAAAGCAGAAATGTGTTATGGATTTTGGGCGGGATTCTCCTGTTGCCGACGGCTAAATCGCGTCAGGCAATCGGCCGGAGAATTGTGTTTCCGCTGGAATCGGGGGCAGCGACTATTTTGTGATGCTCTGCCCCTCGTAAAACAGCTTAATCACGGAGTATGCTTCACACTGTATGGACGGCCTCAGGACGACACCTGATGCCCCCCCCCCCGCCCACCAACCCCCGATCATCTGCCCCCAATGGGCCGAGTTCCCAACGACGCGTGTCACTCATGCTGTTTTGTTTATGACCCCAGCGTGGTGGCTGTGGACTAAGTCCAGCGCCGCCACAGTGATGGGTTGGAGTCTTTGCGCAGGCAGGTGAGGCTTTGCCACTGGCTGGAGGCACTGGAGGGAGTGTCCGGAGGTGGCGAGGGAGGTTACTGGGGCCAGCATGTAGCAGACCAGGTCCTCGTGCGGCCGGTGGCATGGTGTATGGCACGGCCTGTGCAGGCCACCGCCATGATATGCGCGGCCACAGACCCGGCAATGCTCCGACCATATCGCAGGTATGGCCAGGAGCTTTATGGTGCATGCCTACTAGCCCCCCTTCCAGCTGGAGGATTGTGCAGTTTGGACGCCGTTGTCTCTGGTGCAAAACGTCACTATTCCCACTGTATCCCACGGTATCAGCACTGAGTCTTCGAATCCGAGAATCCAGCCCAATTTTTTTTTTCTTTTCCAAACTAGCGGTAGTCCTGAGACTTTGGGCGGGATTCTCTGATCCTGAGGCTAAGTGCGGAGGATCTGTGGCATGTTACATGGGAGAAATCAACGGCGCCCCCCCCCACCCTCTGCTCCCGCAACCAGTCAGGTGACAGTAGGCACGCCGCTTTAAGCTCCCGGCCACCTTGAAATAAATGGCCGGAGAATGGTCGGGTCCATGTCCTGCGATGACCTGCAGTGGTCGGGCCGTTAAACATGGCGCCGGCCGTGCATGGCCCCGATCAGCCAGATAGTGCCTCCCTGGCCCCCCCATGGTCACCCCCCACCAGTTGCTCCAGCCCTCGTGTCAGCCCCACCCCGGCCGACTCCTGCCCAACTGTGGATCACTGGGCACAAGCCGCAGCTGCCATGCCGGATTCCCGACTGATGAGACCACACGTCAACTGTGGGGTCGGAAGGTCGTCTCATCAGGGGCGGGCCTTCAGGTGACGTGCTGAGGCCATCCCAATGGCGTGCGGCAGGCAACGCGATGATTCCGTTTTGGAGGGGGCGGAGAGTATGAAACCTGCATCAAACATGCGCCGCCCCCGATGTCGGACATTGTCGGTGACTAACCAAGTAGCACTGAGGACGAGGAGGCTGGAGGGGCTCAAAGAGACAATCACAGTAATTAAATTTAAAGTGGGGCAGCAGATTTCAAAGGAGGATGAAAGTTAAAGCAGCTGTGAGCAGTTTGCACAGCAGCCAACACAAATAAATCTTAATGGGCACAATTCTCCGCGCTCACGAAAATTCGGAGAATAGCGGGCGGCGTAAATTTTTACAGACACGCTGGTCCGACGCCCTCCCGCTATTCTCCCCCCCCCTCATGCCCGCCTCCCGACACGAATCGCTGCCCGCCGTTTTTTTACGGCGAGCAGCTATTCACCCCTGGCCGATGGGCCGATTTCCAAGTCCTTTATGGCCGTTTTTATGAACGTAAAACACACCTGGTCTGACCGTTCGTAAAAACGGCCGTAAAGTCCCGTTCTCGGGAACCATGGCACCGATTGGCACGGCCGTACCACGTGGGCACCGATCGCGGGCAGCGGGTACTTACCCCGCGCACTCTTTCTCCCACCGCCGCCCCAATGGATCCATTCGCGGGGCTTCTGCGGGGCATAACAGCCCGCGCATGCGCGGGTTTCACGCACAAGCGCGATGACGTCATCCGCGCATACGTGGGTTGGAGTCGCCCAATCCGCGCATGCGCGGCTGACGTCATCTGACGCGTCAGCCGTCGCTAACTCTGGCTAGCGGGCTTAACGAAATTCGTTATGCCCGCGATGCCGGAGTTCACGGCCGCGCGATACTAGCCCCGACCGGGGAGCTGAATCGGTTCCCGGTCGGGGGGGCGGAGGCTGGCGTCAAACGCGCCCGTTTTTGACGCCAGCTTCCCGAGTTTTGATAACTCCGGAGAATCGCGCCCCATGTGTTTGGAGTGAAATGGATTGAATTCAATGTTCAAGTTCAGATTGGAGAAAAACTTTCATAATTGTCATTGGGAAATCTTTGACTGGATTTCAGAATGCAAACCACCAAGAGAAAGTATGATCGTGAGAGAATTTTGAATTGAAAGAAGTTGAATTTGGAAACTCTCATGTGACAATTGTCTGGCGGGATACTGAAGAGAAAATCAGACACAACTTGGGCTCAGAGCAGATGTGTATTTGACCACAGTCATCTTGTATGCTTAAAAGTGACTTTTAGGGTTAATGAGACGATTGTTGGGCGCGATTCTTTAAACGGGAGACTGAGTGCCGACGACGGAGTGAAACCCAGAGTGTTTCACTCCGGCGTCGGAGGCCGCTCCTCGCCCCCTAATTCTCCCCCCCCCCTTCAGGGGGCTAGGAGCGGCGGCGCGTGAATCCCGAGCGCCCGGCCTTGACGCTTGTAAGTGACGTCAGCTGTGCATGCGCAGGTTGCCCGTCGCCAACCCGTGCATGCGCGGTTACCGTTTTCCCCTCCGCTGCCCCACAAGACATGGCGGCTTGATCTTGCGGGGTGGTGGAGGGAAAAGAGTGCGTAGTTTAGAAATGCCGGCCCAACGATCGCGGGCCAGACATCTGCTGAGCACGCCTGTGGTGCTCGATGCTCCCTCCGCCCCCCACAGGCCCCACACTCACCGGTCGCCCGCAGATCACGCCGGCTGCGACCAGGTGTGGTTAGCGCCGGCTTAAACCGGTCGGGTTCGGTAGGCCGCTCGGCCCATCCGGGCCGGAGAATCGCCGGTCGCCATGGGAAAAATAGCCCAGTCCCAGAGGGTGCTTCCACGTCCGCGAGTGTGCGGACCCTGGTAGAGCAGTGCGGGCCTCCAGTACTGGCAGCTCCAGGTGGCAGGGGAGCCCCAGGGGATAGCTCCACTCACACCCCCTTCCCTTGGAGTAGCCTGGGGGCCATCGGGGACCCCGAGGGAGGAGGGTGTGATGGGGCCCATGTCTGGGCTTCCCGCAGGGGAGGTACTGGCACACCATTGGATTATAGTGTTCAATTCTGGTCGCCACACTACCAGAAGGATGTGGAAGCTTTCAAAAGTGTACAGGAGATTTACTAGGATGTTTCCTGGTACATAGGTCATTCGTTATGAGGAGGGCTTGAATAAACTCGGTTTGTTCTCACTGGAACGACGGAGCTTGAGGGGCAAACTGATAGAGGTCTACAAAATTATGAGGGGCACAGAGTGGATAGTCAGAGGCTTTTCTCCAGGATAGAGGGGTCAATTACTAGGTGGCATAGGTTTAAGGTGCGAGGGGCAAGGTTTAAAGATGTGCGAGGCACGTTGTTTACACAGAGCGTAGTGGGTGCCTGGAACTCGCTGCTGGAGGAGGTGGTGGAAGCAGGGACGATAATGACATTTAAGGGGCATCTTGACAAATACATGAATTGGATGGGAACAGAGGGATTGGGACCCAGGAATTGTAGTTTAGACAGGCAGCATGGTCGGCACAGACTTGGAGGGCCGAAGGGCCTGTTCCTGTGCTATACTTTTCTTTGTTCTTTGTTCTCTTTGTTCACTGTTTGCAAAGACTCTGGGCGAGAATCTCCGCAAATGCGGAGAATCGTAAAGGCTGCCGTGGGACAGGCCGAGACAAGTCCAGGAGATCACATTGGACCTGATCATGCAATGCTTCCCAAGACATTTGCTCTTTCAATCTGTTTTTCTGACACTATCTGAACAAACGACCCTAGAGTCAGGCCTCCAATTTCCAGTCATTTCCCTGAAGTACTCACCTTGATGATACCTTTTCAATTACTGGGAGTTGATGCCTATTCCTTTAGCTTGTACTGGGTATTCGCTGGATTGGACTGGGGCTTACAGAACCAGAAATGATTGGATGGAACATCATCTCTGAAATATTGGCAACCGAATCGGGGACAGGGATGTGGATGTAATTAATGGGATGTATTGGCATAATTTGCGTGGGGAAAATCTTGAGGCATGACGTCTGTTTTAAGACATTTTTTTCCATGACCCATCTCCAGTGGGTCATGACACCCCCTCGTCCACGGCTCCCGTGCAATGTTAAATTTGAGCACACCCCAAATGATCCAAAGAGAACCCAGAATGAGGAAACAACAGACAAAACACTCCCCTCCACTGTGACCAAAAGACCCCCCCCCCCCCCACCCCCACCCCTCGCCTCTGATGGGAGGGTAGAAAAGCAGCATCACTTGAGGAATGAAGAGGACCTTACAAGGGAGTAGTTTGAAAATAATTAGATTCCAAGGGTGCTGATCATTGTTTGGGCATTCCCGACACTTTGTTGGCGACTAACCAAGTAGTACTAAGGATGAGGAGGCCGGAGGGAACCTGTATGGGAACAGACGCTGCAGTGACCAGGGACAGACATGATAAAAGTGAACATCATCCATGAGTGCCACATTGCTACTCTGTCCTAATTTAATTGACATTGCATCTGAACAATCAGAAGCTGACATGATCCAAATTCACATCAGCTTACTGTATGATTCTGCCGCTGGTGCTCCTGGACAACACTCACTTTTGTCAATTAGTCCTGGGAGCTGGATTCTATTCCCCTTCAGGGTCCACCCTTCTCTCCCTGTTAGTTAAAAGCGTCTAAGCCGTGTGTGGCTGACGTTGAATTAAAACTGAAGCATCACTTCCAGAAAGTAGGGCCGACTTTAATCAACAACTAACTTGGCTCCTGAAAACAGCCCAGCAATGTTTAAGACCACGATGCAGGAAATGCACCATTGCAGGCCAGGCAAGGGTTAACCAGAACCACCATTTGCTGTAATTTTCCAGAGCATCCTGGGAATCAGATGATGAGTAAAAGGATCTGGAAACTAAATAACAAAAGACAACTCAGCCTCTACCCTGACTGACTGAGATTCTCCAGCAGATTGGTCATTGTCTGGTGATCCAAACAAGTCCATGGATCTGGGAACCAACATATTCCCCCCCTCCTGTCCCCCTTTCCTTTGTTAGGAAAACCAAGATAGTTTTAAGCCATTGATCTTTGCAACGGTAAACACGAGAATAAGGTGCTGGATTCTCCGTTTCAGCAGCTAAGTCCTGGCTCTAATAGAGAATCTACAGGGGGAGGTTTACGATGGAAAAATCGGTGGCAACTTCTCACTGAATCCAGGACCGGTGTGGGGCGAGCAGCGGCACCGGGTGAAGCTCCTGGCTCCGACGCTGAAAACGGCTGGAGAATGGCCGGGTCCGTCGCCACCCAACGCACGGCTGATGACTTGCAGTGGTCGCGCCATACGACGTGGCGCTGGTCGTGCGCGGACTGGATTTGCCATCCGCAACCCCACAGGCCACCCCCTGGTCACCCCCAACCAGTCCCCAGCTGCATGCGTCGGACTGTCTAACACTGTCGTTTTCCGGTTTACTGTCCCGCCACCCCCTGCCAGGAGTGGGAGAAGACAGGAGGGGGACCGCCGGACCTGCAGTCCCTCACCATGGTTGAGCAGAGGGCCCTGTTCGGCGGCCAGGAGGAAAGGGAGGTCGCTGAGATTGAGCTCGGCCGCAGGCGGGGAAGTGAGAACCCGCTTAGTTGCGGATGGTTCCTTGTGCCAACCCCCCTCAAAACCCCCCACCACCCTGATTCCCATACCACCCTCACCGCCACACCACCCTCATGCCAACACCACCACACCCCAACCAGGTTGGCCCAGTCACAGCAGGCCATGGCTGGGAATATTGGTTGCATTGCCCAGTCCCCAGAGGGAGATGGCACAGTCACTAACTGATGTGACACAAATCCAGAAGGTGGTGGCACAGTTGCAGCGTGATGTGCTGCAGTCCCAGGCCAGGCGGAGATGGTCCACTCCGTGTCTTTCACGGCCGCGAGTGTGCGGACCCTGGTCGAGATCAGAGCAGGCCTCCGGGACTGGCAGAGCAAGAGACAGGGGATATCTCCCCTCGCACCGTCATCCCCGGGGAGGGGGGGGGGGGGCATCGGGCATCCCAAGGGAGGAGGTGGTGGTGGGGCCCGTGCTGATGACACCCGCAGGGGAGGTGCCAGAACACCAGTTTGCAAAGGCTCTGCTTCAAGAGCGCTGAACATCATTCGGGCATTTTCTTTTATAAATTTAGTGTACCCAAGGCATTTTTTCCAATTCTGCCGCAATTTAGCAAGGCCAATCTTCTTACCCTGCACATATTTTGGGTTGTGGGGGCAATACCCATGCAAACACAGGGAGAATATGCAAACTCCACACGGACAGTGACCCAGAATTGAACCTGGGGCCTTGGCGCTGTGAGGCAGCAATGCTAACCACTGTGTTACGGTGCTGTCCTAGCATTCAGGTATTTTCAACACATTGTCAGTGACTAACCAAGGAGCACTGAGGATGAGGAGATTGGAGGGTCTCAAAGAGACAATCACAGTAATTAAATTCAAAGTGGGACAGCAGATGTCAAAGGAGGAGCAGTTTGCACAGCAGTCAACACAAAGAGACTTTAATGGGGTTGAAGTGAAATGTTGGATTGAATTCAATGTTCAAGTTCAGAGTGAAGAGGAAGCTTTGTTTACAAGTGTCATTGATAAACCCTTGACTGGATTTCGGAATGCAAACCGCCAAGTGAAAGTATTATTTTGAGAGAATTTAAAGCTTGCTTCTGGGAGTTGAATTTGGAAACTCTCATGTGACAACCGTCTGGGGGGATTTTGAAGCAAAAACCTCAGACACTAACTTGAGTTCAGAGTGGAGTGTGCACTTGGCCACAGTCATCTTGAGTGCTTAAAAAGGACTTTTAGGATTAATGAGACCGTTGTAGTTTCAGATGTACTTTGCAATCCACCTTAATAAATCTAAGGGGGAAATGAAGGAGAATTGTCAGAATCCAAGAATTTTATGTTTAATGTTTTTTTTTGTTTTCAAAACTGGTAGTGAATCTGCGACTCTGTTCCTTATTATTTGAGAAAGATATATAAAAGTCACTGGGTGGGATTCTCTGTTTCAGGGACTCGGGGCTGATTTCTCCACCGTCAGGAATCTCCATTTTTCCCACAGCTCATGGTGCTCCCGAAGGCGTGGGGCTGCCCCACTGTGGGAAACCCCCATTGATCAGTCAGCGAAACGCAGAAACCTGCCCAATGTGTTTTTAAAAGTAAATTTAGATTTCTCAATTATTTCTTTCCCAAAAAAAGGGCAATTTAGCGTGGCCAATCCACCTACACTGCATTGTTTTGGGTTGTGGGGGAGATACCCACCCAGACATGGGAAGAATGTGCAAATTCCACGGGAACGGTGAGCTGGGGCTGGGATTAAATCCGGGTCCTCGGCGCCATGAGGCAGCACTGCTAAGCACTGCACCACCGTGTCGCCCCAGAGACTAAGTGTTGACGTCAACGCAGAATCCGTGGACTTTCACGACACCCGGACCGATTCTGCTACTGTTAAGAGGCGAGCACTGGCACCACGTGGGATACAAGCGATTCTAATGAGAAACGGTGTCAGATTCACCGATTTCACAATTCACACTCAAAGGCTGACAAGCTGCAGCTGCATATACACACTTCACTCCCCACACACACTATCCCAGCCAACAAGATGATGGCAACAAGAGCAGCTCCGCGGTTTACTGATGCCGAGCTGGAGACCCTCTTGGATGCGAGGGAGGAGTGACGGACGACCATGTACCCCGGCCCAGGACGGAGGCTGCCAGCTGCTGCCATTCACTGTGCCTGGGCGCACATGGCAGAGACTGTGAGCGCCGTGGGCAACAATGTCCTGCTGCTCCGGAAAAACCTGTACGACCTCCTCAGGGTGGCCGGGGTGAGTAGACAGCACTGTGCCCCTGGCAGTAACCCATGTCCCACACACCTGCAACCCTACACCCCAACCACCAGGAGCACGGCCGAACACCCACCCTGCCTCTCCATACCAGATCCCATGGCCGGGTGCCCGGTCGCACTGAGACCACTCGCTGCCCACCAACCCCTGGGCTGCATACATAGTACTGTCTGACACTGTCGTTTTCTGTTCATGAGGATTGGGATGGGACTTGGATTGGGGATGGGACTGGATTGGGGATGGGTGAGTGGATTGGGAATAGGAGAGTGGATTGGGAATGGGAGAGTGGATTGGGGATGGGCCAGTGGATTGGGGATGGGAGAGTGGATTGGGAATGGGGGTCTGGATTAGGAATGGGAGAGTGGATTGGTGATGGGAAAGTGGATTGGGAATAGGAGAATGGAATTTGGGTGGGAGAGTGAATCGGGAATGGGGGTCTGGATTAGGAATGAGAGAATGGATTGGGGATGGGAGAATGGATTCATGATGGGAAAGTGGAATGGGAATGGGAGGATGGATTGGGAATGGTAGAGTGGATTGGGGAGGTGAGAGTGGATTGGGGATGGGAGAGTGGATTGGGGATGGGAGAGTGGATGCGAGATCGAGGAGTTAATTGGTGATGGGAAACTGGATTGGGATGGGAGAGTGGATTGGGATGGGGCTTGGATTGGGGATGGGGAACTGGATTGGGAATGGGAGAGTGGATTGGGGTTTCGAGAGTGGATTGCGGATGGGAGAGTGGTTGGGAATGGGAGAGTGCATTAGGGATGGGAGAGTGGATTTGGGATGGTGTGAATTCGGGATGGGGAGTGGATTGAGGATGGGGGAAAGGATTGGGGATGGGGGAGTGGATTGTGGGTGGGGAGTGGATTTGGAATGGGGAGAGAATTGGGGATGGGCGGATTGGGGATGGGGGAATGGATTGGGAATGGGAGAGTGGATTGGGAATGGGAGAGTGGATTGGGGATGGGAGAGTGAATTGGGGATGGGAGAGTGGATTGGGGACGGGGGAGTGGATTGGGGATGGAGTGGATTGTGGAATGGAATGGGGATGGGAGAGTGGATTCATGATGGTAAAGTGGAATGGGAATGGGAGGATGGATTGGGAATGGTAGAGTGGATTGGGGATGGGAGAGTGGATTGGGGATGGGAGAGTGGATTGGGGATGGGAGAGTGGATTTGAGATCGAGGAGCTAATTGGTGATGGGGAACTGGAGGAATGGGCTGGGGAAGGGGCTAGATTCAGATGGGAGACTGGATCGGGAATGGGAGAGTGGATGGGAGAACGGAAGTGGGATTGGAATGGGGAAATGGATTGGGGATGGAGGGGAGTGGATTGGGATGGAATAGTGGATTGGGTATGGGAGTGTGGGTTGGGGATAATTGAGTGGGCAGTGGATGGATTGGGATGGGAGTGTTTATTGGGAATAAGAAAATGGATTGGAGATGGGAAAATGGATTGTGGTTAGGGGCAGGGTTGGGGATGGGGGCAGGATTGGGAATGGGAAGTGGGTTGGGAATGGGGAAATAGATTGGGGATGGGGGAGTGGATTGGGAATGGGGAGTGGATTGGGAATGGGGACAAGGATTGGCGACGGAGAGTGGATAGGGATCGGGAGTGTGGATTGGTGATGGCGGAAAGGGGTGGGGATGAGGGACTGGTTTGCGGATGAGGGACTGGATATGGGATGGGAATTTGTATTGGGATTGGGGAAATGGATTTGGCATGTAAAAATGGATTGGGGGCGTGGGATAGGTGTGTGGACGGGTACAGTATTGGGAATGAAATAGGGGAATGGATTGGGGATGTGTAGACAGGGGACTTGGGAGTGGATTGGGAGTGGGGAAATGGATTGGAGACGGAGAGTGGATTGTGGATGGGGGAGGGGATTGGGGGGTGGGAGAGTGGATTGGGGATGGGGGAGTGGATTGAGGATGGGGGAGCGGGTTTGGGATGGGGTAGTGGATTGGGAATGGGAAAGTGAATTGGGGATGGGGGAGTGGATTGGGAATGAGAGGGTGGATTGGGGATGGGGAGTGGATTATGAATGGAGGTGTTTATTGGGAATGGGAGAGTGGATTGAGATGGGAGAATAGATTGGGCATAGGAGAGTAGATTTGGGATGGGAGGTGGGATTGTGGATGAGGGAGTATATTGGGGCTGGGGAGTGGTTTGGGGATGGGAGAGTGGATTGTGGATCGGGCAGTGGAATCGGAATGGGAGTGGATTGAGGATTGGGTGAGTGGATTGGGGATGGGATTGTGGATTGGGGATGGGAGAGTGGATTGGTAATGGGGAGTGGATTGGGGATCGGCAAGTGGATTGGGAATGTGATCGTGAATTGGGAATGGTCGTGTGAATTTGGAATGGGGAAATACATTGGGAATGGGGAAATGGTTTGGGGGGTGGGGGACTGAATTGGGAACAGGAGAATGGATATGGGATGGGAGAGTGGATTGGGAATGGGTGAGTGGATTGGGAATGGGAGGCTGGTTATGGGAGAGGAGAGTGCATTGGGGTTGGGGGAGTGAATTGTGAATGGGAGAGTTGATTGGGAATGGGTGAGTGGATTGGAGATGGGAGACTGGAATGGATGGGGGTGCAGATTGAGGATGGGAGAGTGGATTGGGAATGGGAGAATGGATTGGAGATGGGAGACTGGAATGGATGGGGGTGCAGATTTGGGATGGGAGACTAGATTGGGAACGGGACAGTGGATTGGGGATGAGAGACTGGATTGGGAATGGGAGAGTGGATAGAGGATGGGGAGTGGATTGTGGTTGGAGTGGAATGGGGATGAAAGAGTGGATTGGGAATGGAGTGGATTGGGATTGGGAGAGTGGATCGGGAATGGGAGTGTGGATTGGGAATGGGAGAGTGGATTGGGGATGGGTTGCAGATTGTGGATGGGAGAGTGGTTTGGGAATGGGTCAGTGTATTCGGAATGGGAGAGTGGATGGAGGAAGGGGAGTGGATTGGGAATGTGGGAGTGGATTGGGGATGAGGCGAATTGTCGTTTGAGTGGATTGGGGTTGGGAGAGTGGATTGAGGATGAGGGAGTGGATTGCAACTGGAGTAGATTTGTAATGGGAGTGGATTGAGGATGGGGGAGTGGATTGGGGATGGGATTGTGGCTGGGGGATGGGAGAGTGGATTGGGGATGGGAAGTGGATTGGGGATGGGATTGTGGATGGGAGAGTGGATTAAGGATGGGGGATGGGATTGTGGATGGGGATGGGAGAGTGGATTGGGAATGGTTGCGTGAATTTGGAATGGGGAAATGCATTGGGAATGGGGAAATAGATTGGAGGTGGGGGACTGGATTGGGAATAGGAGAGTGGATTGTGGATGGGAGAGTGGATTGGAGATGGGAGAATGGATTGGAGATGAGAGACTGGATTGGGAACGGGAGAGAGGATTGGGAATTGAGTGGATTGGGGATGGGGTGGATTGTCGTTGGAGTGGATTGGGGTTGGGAGAGTGGATTGAGGATGGGGGAGTGGATTGGGAATGGAGTGGATTGGGAATGGGAGAGTGGATTGAGGATGGGGGAGTGGATTGGGGATGGCATTGTGGATGGGGGATGGGAAAGTGGATTGGGGATAGGGAGTGGATTGGGGATGGGATTGTGGATGCGGGATGGGAGAGTGGATTGGGAATGGGAGAGTGGATTGAGGATGGGGAGTGGATTGGGGATGGGATTGTGGATGGGGATGGGAGAGTGGATTGAGGATGGCGACTGGACGGTGATGGGGATCGGATTGGGGATCGGGAACTGGATTGGCCAATGTGATCATGAATTGGGAATGGGAGCGTGAATTGGGAATGTTGCGTGAATTTGGAATGGGGAAATGCATTGGGAATGGGGAAATGGATTTGAGGGTGGGGGACTGGATTGGGAATAGGAGAGTGGATTGTGGATGGGAGAGTGGATTGGAGATGGGAGAATGGATTGGAGATGAGAGACTGGATTGGGAACGGGAGAGAGGATTGGGAATTGAGTGGATTGGGGATGGGGTGGATTGTCGTTGGAGTGGATTGGGGTTGGGAGAGTGGATTGAGGATGGGGGAGTGGATTGGGAATGGAGTGGATTGGGAATGGGAGAGTGGATTGAGGATGGGGGAGTGGATTGGGGATGGGATTGTGGATGGGGGATGGGAAAGTGGATTGTGGATAGAGAGTGGATTGGGGATGGGACTGTGGATGCGGGATGGGAGAGTGGATTGGGAATGGGAGAGTGGATTGAGGATGGGGAGTGGATTGGGGATGGGATTGTGGATGGGGGATGGGAAAGTGGATTGGGGATAGGGAGTGGATTGGGGATGGGATTGTGGATGCGGGATGGGAGAGTGGATTGGGAATGGGAGAGTGGATTGAGGATGGGGAGTGGATTGGGGATGGGATTGTGGACGGGGATGGGAGAGTGGATTGAGGATGGCGGCTGGACGGTGATGGGGAGCGGATTGGGGATCGGGAACTGGATTGGCAATGTGATCCTGAATTGGGAATGGTTGCGTGAATTTGGAATGGAGAAATGCATTGGGAATGGGGAAATGGATTGGAGGTGGGGGACTGGATTGGGAATAGGAGAGTGCATTGTGGATGGGAGTGGATTGGAGATGGGAGAATGGATTGGAGATGAGAGACTGGATTGGGAATGGGAGAGGGGATTGGTAATTGAGTGGATTGGGGATGGGAGAGTGGATTAGGGATGGGGGAGTGTATTAGGAATGAGAGACTGGATTGGGAATGGGAGTGGATTGGGGATGGGAAAGTAGATTGGGGATGGGGTAGTGGGTTGTGGTTGGAGTGGATTGGGGTTGGGAGAGTGGATTGGGGATGGGAGAGTGGATTGGGAATAGAATCGTGAATTGGAAATTGGAGCTCACATTAGGAATGGTCGCGTGAATTGGGAATGGGGAAATGCATTGGGAATTGGGAATTGGGAAATGGATTTGGGGTGGGGGACTGGTTTGGGAATAGGAGAGTGGATTGGGGATGGGAGTGGATTGGGAATGGGGGAGTGGATTAGGAATGGGGAGTGGATTTTGAATGGGAGAGTGGTTTGGGAATAAGATCGTGAATTGAGAATGGGAGCATGAATTGGAAATGGTCGCGTTAATTGGAAAAGGAAAAATGCATTGGGAATGGGGAAAGGGATTTGGGGTGGGGGACTGGTTTGGGGATAGGAGAGTGGATTAGGTATGGGGCAGTGGATTGAGAAGGTGGAGTGGTTTGGGAATGGGGGAGTGGATTAGGGATGGGAGAGTGGATTGGTGATGGAGCGGATTGGGAATGGTGTGTGTATTGGGGATGGGAGAATGGATCGGGGATGGGAGAATGGATTGGGGATGGGGGAGTGGATTAGGGATCGGAAGGTGGATTGGGAATAGGATCGTGAATTGGGAATTGGAGCACGTATTGGGAATGGTCGCGTGAATTGGGAATGGGGAAAATTATTGGGAATGGGGAAATGGATTTGGGGTGGGGGACTGGTTTGGGAATAGGACAGTGGATTGGGGATGGGAATGGATTGGGAATGGGGGAGTGGATTGGGAATGCGAGAGTGGATTGGGGATGGGGAAGTGGATTAGGTATGGGAGAGTGGATTGGCGATGGAGCGGATTGGGAATGGTTTGTGGATTGGGGATGGGAGAATGAGTCAGCGATAGGAGAGTGGATTGGGGTGGGGGAGTGGATTGGGAATGGGGAAATGCATTGGAAATGGATTGCGGGTGGGGGACTGCTTAGGGAATAGGAGAGTGGATTGTGGATGGGAGAGTGAATTTGGAATGGGGGAGTTGATTGGGAATGCGAGAGTGGATTGGGGATGGGGAAGTGGATTAGGTATGGGAGAGTGGATTGGCGATGGAGCGGATTGGGAATGGTTTGTGGATTGGGGATGGGAGAATGAGTCAGCGATAGGAGAGTGGATTGGGGTGGGGGAGTGGATTGGGAATGGGGAAATGCATTGGAAATGGATTGCGGGTGGGGGACTGCTTAGGGAATAGGAGAGTGGATTGTGGATGGGAGAGTGAATTTGGAATGGGGGAGTTGATTGGGAATGCGAGAGTGGATTCGGGATGGGGAAGTGGATTGGGAATGGGGGAGTGGATTGAAAATCGCTAATTGTCACAAATAGGCTTCCAATGAAGTTACTGTGAAAAGCCCCTCGTCGCCATTTTCCGGCGCCTGTTCGGGGAGGCTGGCACGGGAATTGAACCCCCGCTGCTGGCCTTGTTCTGCTTTACAAGCCAGCTGTTTAGCCCACTGTGCTAAACCATATTGAGAATGGGGGTGTGGATTGTGGCTGGAGGTGTGGATTGGGGATGTGAGAGTGGATTTGGGATGGGCGAGAGGCTTGGGGATGGCAGCGTGGATTGGGATGGGGGAGTGGATTGGGGTTGGGAGAGTGGATTGTGAATGCAAGGGTGGATTGTGGATCGGGAGTGGATTGGGGACAGGTGAGTGGATTGGGAATGGGGGAGTGGATTGCGATTGGGAGAGTCAATTGGGAAAGGGAGAGTGGATTGCGATTGGGATAGTCAATTGGGAAAGGGAAAGTGGATTGGGGATGGGAGAGTGGATTGGGAATGGGAAAGTGGTATGGGGATGGGAGAGTGGATTGGGGATGGGGAAGTGGATTGGGTATGGGAGAGTGGATTGGCGATGGAGCGGATTGGGAATGGTTTGTGGATTGGGGATGGGAGGATGGGTCAGCGATAGGAGAGTGGATTGGGGGTGGGGGAGTGGATTGGGAATGGGAGAGTGGATTGGGAATGGGAGAGGTTTGGGATGGGGAAGTGGGTTCAGGACGGGAGGGGATTGGGAATGTGGGAGTGGATTCAGGATGGGAGAGTGGATTGAGGTTGGGAGACAGGATTGGGGATGGGGAGTGGATTGGGGATCCGGAAGTTGATTGCAAATGGGAGAGTGGATTGGGGATGGGAGGGTGGATTGGGGATGGGGGAGTGGATTGGGAATGGGAGAGTGGATTGAGGATGGGAGAGTGAATTGGGGATGGGGAAGTGTATTGGGAATGGGAGAATGGATTGAGGATGGGAGAATGGAGTGGCAATGGTAGAGTGGATTGGGGGTGGGGAGTGGATTGGGGTTGTGAAATTGGATTGGGGATGGGTGAGTGGATTGGGGATGGGGAGCGGAATGGGAACGGGTGAGTGGATTGTGAATGGGATCGTGAATTGGGAATGGGTGTGTGAATTGCTAATGGCAGCAGGAATGGGGAAATGCATTGGGAATGGGGAAATGGATTGCGGGTGGGGGACTGCTTAGGGAATAGGAGAGTGGATTGTGGATGGGAGAGTGAATTGGGAATGGGGGAGTTGATTGGGAATGTGGGAGTGGATTCAGGATGGGAGAGTGGATTGAGGTTGGGAGACAGGATTGGGGATGGGGAGTGGATTGGGGATCCGGAAGTTGATTGCAAATGGGAGAGTGGATTGGGGATGGGAGGGTGGATTGGGGGTGGAGGAGTGGATTGGGAATGGGAGAGTGGATTGAGGATGGGAGAGTGAATTGGGGATGGGGGAAGTGTATTGGGAATGGGAGAGTGGATTGAGGATGGGGAGTGGATTGGGAATGGGGGAGTTGATTGGGAATGCGAGAGTGGATTCGGGATGGGGAAGTGGATTGGGAATGGATTGAAAATCGCTAATTGTCACAAATAGGCTTCCAATGAAGTTACTGTGAAAAGCCCCTCGTCGCCATTTTCCGGCGCCTGTTCGGGGAGGCTGGCACGGGAATTGAACCCCCGCTGCTGGCCTTGTTCTGCTTTACAAGCCAGCTGTTTAGCCCACTGTGCTAAACCATATTGAGAATGGCATTGTGGATTGTGGCTGGAGGTGTGGATTGGGGATGTGAGAGTGGATTTGGGATGGGCGAGAGGCTTGGGGATGGCAGCGTGGATTGGGATGGGGGAGTGGATTGGGGTTGGGAGAGTAGATTGTGAATGCGAGGGTGGATTGTGCATCGGGAGTGGATTGGGGACAGGTGAGTGGATTGGGAATGGGGGAGTGGATTGCGATTGGGAGAGTCGATTGGGAAAGGGAGAGTGGATTGCGGTTGGGAGAGTGGATTGGGAAAGGGGGAATGGATTGGGGTTGGGAAAGAGAATTGGGAATGGGAAAGTGGTATGGGGATGGGAGAGTGGATTGGGAATAGGAGAGTGGATTGGGGATGGGATAGCGGATTGTGGATGCGAGAGTCAATTGGGGATGGGATAGTGGCTTGGGGCTGGGAGGGTGGATTGTGAATTGGGAGTGGATTGGGGATGGGAGAGTGGATTGGGGATGGGAGAGTGGATTGGGAATGGGAGAGTGGATTGGGGATGCGAGAGTGGATTGGGAATGGGAGAGTGGACTGGTGTTGGGCATTGGATTGGGGATGGAGTGGATTAGGGATGGGAGAATGAATTGGGGTTGGGGAGTGGATTGGGAATGGGGAGTGGATTGGGAATAGGAGAGTGGATTGGGAATGGGAGAGTGGATTGGGAATGGGGAGTGGATTGGGAATGGGAGAATGGATTGTGAATGGGAGAGTGGATTGGGAATAGGAGAGTGGATTGGGAATGGGAGAATGGATTATGGCTGGGGGAGTGCATTGGGAATGGGCGACTGGATTGGGAATGAGGAAGTGAATTGGAGAGTGGGAGTGGATTAATGGGTTGAGTAAAAGGGGCCTTTAGACTAAGTTAGACAATGGACAGTGGCCCATCCCAATTACCAATTGTATAATACCTGAAGTTTCTGCTCCAGCGATTCCTCCTCTTGCTCTCCAAAGACACCTCAGCACCAACGGGTACCTGAAAAATCCCTGGTATGTGGTCAAGCTAAAGTGGAAAACCAACACCAGTGGATTTGATGGCAGGAAAATTGGGATAGATCTCAAGCCCTACAGGAAACTCAGCCAAATCCCACAAGAGGGTGCGGGCTGGCACTAAATATCCTTCAGATGCCTTCACCACCCCAGTTGACTAAATGCCAGTAACTTGAACAGGTGAAGGCGCTCTGGATACTGTCTACCTTGGACTTCACAGAGTGGGGTGGGGGGGGGGGCAGCTTATCAAATCTTAGCCCAAGCAAATCTGGAAATTGGGAAGAGGAACCAACGGTAGTTGCCGTTTGTTCCCTTAATAAGACATCAAACGTGGACTCAACCCCTCAACTGAGGGGCATCCCACAGTTCCAGATTCTGGGTTGTGTTGGATACCAGAAATCCGAAACGATTGGAGATCGTGATTAATTCAAGCTCCCAACTGGACTTCCAAAGGCAGGAGGCCTCTGGAAAGCTTCCTTGAGCTCATCCAACAGGGAAGGTTGATAATAATGAGACTATGGGAACAGACATGAGGGCGGCTGTTTCAGCTCAGAATTCGTGAACACAAGGGCCGAAGGAGATAAACTCTCGAAGGAGATAAACTCCCCTCCCCTGCCTCTCTGAGGAGGTGGCACTGAGGCACACTTACTCTCCCTGGGATTGAGACTCTTCGGATCCGAGATGTCCCTTAGGAATTGGAGGGAGCAGTTGAAGGTGATTGCACAGTAGGGAGGAGACAGATCTCTTAACCTGGGAATGCTCTCATCAAATTGGGAATCAATCCCAGCAAAGGTCACTCTGAGTGGGCTCAAGTCCCCTGAGGGTGGTGACCCCAAATGTGCTGGGGCCAAATGGAGGCTAATGTCCCAGGGCTGGATCGGTCTCAACATCGGGAGCAACGTGTGTTTGAGGTGAAGGACCACCAACACTAGCTGGTGCACCTGGGGAAACCAGCCTGGCACTGGTACCAGTCAGCACAGACACCCGAGTCAGCTGGTGCCTGGGTTGGAACACATCCTCAGTGTTGGTTGGTTTACTGGGGTTTCACCCGATGGTGTGGGTGGCACAATAGGGGCTGTTTGGAGAGTGGCCTGAACCAGCTGATCACAGTCAGTGCCATTGAGAAAACAACCGGATTGGTAAGTTTGTTGTTGGCCATTAATTAAACAAAGGAAATGAAAAGGCGTTGGGTTGGCAGTTAGAAGAGAATTTCAGTTCCATTGCCCTCTCTTTGTGGGATATCTGTTAATATTGGGATGATTTTAGTAAGGATGTGCTCTTACTTACGTGCGATCCACTTGTCCTTTGTGCAGTTGTTACTCACAGGTTTAGTTTGTCGATAGTTTCCTCTTGCTCCTCTCGCTCGTCCTGACAGCAAACATGTGCCTCGAACAGGAGAAACAGTTCAGAATCATTGGATTATCACAAGGTAACGAGACTCTATCTAGCTTCCCTGGTAGTTAAACTATTTAACTTGCAATTGGGGTGGATTTTCTGGTCCCCTAGACGTGTGTTCCTCGGCGGCGCGCCATTCACTGGAGGCGCGCCTATCGCTGGAGGCGGGCCAATCGCTGGAGGCGGGCCAATCGCTGGAGGCGGGGCATTATCTGGAGGTGGGCCATTCACTGGGGGCGGGCCTATCGCTGGAGGTGGGGCATTATCTGGAGGTGGGCCATTCACTGGGGGCGGGCCTATCGCTGGAGGTGGGGCATTATCTGGAGGTGGGCCATTCACTGGGGGCGGGCCTATCGCTGGAGGTGGGGCATTATCTGGAGGTGGGCCATTCACTGGGGGCGGGCCTATCGCTGGAGGTGGGGCATTATCTGGAGGTGGGCCATTCACTGGAGGTGGGCCATTCACTGGAGGCGGGCCATTCGCTGCTGGCGAGGCATTATCTGGAGGCGGGCCATTATCTGGAAGCAGGCCATTCACTGGAGGTGGGCCAATCGCTGGAGGTGGGCCAATCGCTGCAGGTGGGCCATTCACTGGAGGCGGGCCAATCGCTGGAGGTGGGCCAATCGCTGCAGGTGGGCCATTCACTGGAGGCGGGCCAATCGCTGGAGGCGCGCCATTCACTGGAGGTGGGCCATTCACTGGAGGCGGGCCAATCGCTGCAGGTGGGCCATTCACTGGAGGTGGGCCAATCGCTGGAGGCGCGCCATTCACTGGAGGTGGGCCATTCACCGGAGGCGGGCCAATCGCTGCAGGTGGGCCATTCACTGGAGGTGGGCCAATCGCTGCAGGTGGGCCATTCACTGGAGGAAGGCTATTCTCTGGAGGCAGGCCAATCGCTGGAGGTGTGCCATTATCTGGAGATGGGCCATTTGCTGAAGGTGGGCCATTAACCCAAGGCCGGCCATGCGCTGGAGACGGGCCATTTGCTGAAGGTGGGCCATTAACCCGAGGCCGGCCATGCGCTGGAGACGGGCCATTTGCTGAAGGTGGGCCATTAACCCGAGGCCGGCCATGCGCTGGAGACGGGCCATTTGCTGAAGGTGGGCCATTAACCCGAGGCCGGCCATGCGCTGGAGACGGGCCATTTGCTGAAGGCGGGCCATTAACCCGAGGCCGGCCATGCGCTGGAGACGGGCCATTTGCTGAAGGCGGGCCATTAACCCGAGGCCGGCCATGCGCTGGAGGTGGGCCATTTGCTGAAGGTGGGCCATTAACCCGAGGCCGGCCATGCGCTGGAGACGGGCCATTTGCTGAAGGTGGGCCATGAACCCGAAGCCGGCCATGCCCTGGAGATGGGCCATTTGCTGAAGGCGGGCCATTAACCCAAGGCCGGCCATGCGCTGGAGACGGGCCATTTGCTGGCGCGGGGCATTCACTGGCAGCAGGATTCTATCCTCCTGCCACTTGTCAATGGGATTTCGCATTGAAGCCACCTCACACTGCTGAGAAACTTTGGGGCAGGGATATGCTGCAGGTGGAGAAAGTGACTTGCAACGGCCAGAGACTTCCAGCAATTGTTTCACACAGGTTCTGGATGTGAGAATTAAGCCAATATTTTCTGGTTATATTACTGTCAAAGATTCTGCAACTGGCTGAATAATGAAGATTCTCGAGTTGATCAATGTCCAGAAGAAACATCCTCTCTGTATCGACCCGAATAAAACTTTCCGAATTTTTACATCTCTATTAAATCACCCTCACATCCTGTATTGAGACAGGAAGCACAGCCTTGCCTGGGTGCTTCAAAATTCAGAATCTAATGTAACGAACAGAACCGCACACAATTGTGTAAGTGTGGTCTAATCAAGGTTCAATACAAGTTCAGCAAAACTCAACTCCTTTTTAATTCTATTCCCGGGATTTACCGGCTGTTCACATCAGCAAGAAATTCCAATCCCATACTGGCACACGGGTTTCCCGGCGACGAAGCTTGACAACAGCGGTCCCCCTCCCTGTCAAAAATCACACGGTGGGGTGGTCAGTAAGTATAGTGTTTAGTTTTTCTTTTTTCAAGGCCTCACTAGCCTGTGGTGCAACTTTTAGTGATTTATCAATTTATACTCAGAGAACCCTTTGTGCCTGGGCTCTTCCCCAGAGTTGCACCAAAGTAATAAGTGACCTCCTGAATAATCTTCTTCCCCAAATGTATTGTCTCATATGTGTTGAACTTCATTTGCTAATTACTTGCTCATTCTGCAGAATGTGTAACTTAGCACACGATCGTCTGACCAATTTCTTACTGTCTCAGGACATGAGCAAGTTCCAGACCATTTTACAGTTTCATGGAAACTCCAAAACATTTCAGAAAGAAAACCCATGATCTGTTTGAAGGAGGCACTGCCTTGCTGACTCCCCCCGCCTCCCCCTCCCAGGAATACTACCACCCCCAGCTTCAAAGAGACTGATACAAGCTACAAACAAACCTTCCACGCTGTCATTTTACCCTGTGTCAGCTATTTGATGATGTCTCCATTCTCCATTAACCCATCACAAAGTGAGGCTGGACAGATCGTCTCTCCAACCACATTCAATCCTAGACAGATCAGCCAATTAGACTGTCAGTGCAGTTACCTTGCTCATACAGCCTCTCCTGCCTCAAATTAACCCGGGTTACAAACCTATTGTGATGTCTGACCTCACTGTGATGTACAGGGTCTGGGTCAGACTTGCTATGTGATGTCACGGTTTGACCCGCCCAGTTCAAGAGGCCTCACCTTGAGCCAACAGTGAGCCTCAAAATCCCACAGAGTTTACTGACGTTACAATGATGTTCTCAAATGTACTGACCAGTCTCTTGTTGCTTATGGCTCATAAGAATGTGGGTGATGGGCAGTGATGGGAATGTCAGGATTCTCCATGCTCACTGCCCCTTCCCCTTCTCTAGGTGGTACCCAATAAACACTTGTTACTAAGAGATCTCTCAGGGGTCATTATTCTGTTCAATTCTCTTTCAAAGAAACCGTGAATGCTGGGTCTTTGAATTTGATCTCTGACCTCATTAGGTTTTTTTATCGACAAAGGAGTCTGGCGTTCTGGGAGCAGACAGGAAAGAGCAGTTTTGGCCACAACCAGATTTGCCACAATCTTATTTTATGGTGGTGCAGGCTTAAAGGGTGAATGGCCTAGTGCTCCTATGCCCTGTGTTCTAAGAACTAACCAGGCTACAAAATGGATGACCAAAACATACAAACATTTGGCAAAACACGAATGACTGAGTTGATCAGGTGGTGAGCAATAATTTGCATAAAGAAGCTGTGATGGAACCATCAATTTAGCGAACACGTGTAGTTGGATCTGAACAGAGGTTTTAATACACTTACAACAGAGCCAGCCTATTCGTCGTTGACTCCAGATGAACTGCAGGCTGGCTCTAAGGTACTGACCTTTATACATCGGTCCCAGGGGGAGGAGTCCTGGGCGGAGCCAAGGGATAAGCCCAGTACAAACTCTCGCGTACTACCAGAGCGACTCCCCCGGTGGTCGGATAGTGCAACTGCACTTACAATGGTGGATAGTGAACATATATACACGGAGTTATATTGGCAACTATATACTGCATTGATCTTACAACGGGTAGATAACGAACATATATACATGGAGTGATATTGGCAACTATATATAGTGTGAATCACATTCACCACAAGCTGTACTTGCATTTGAGAATAAGTGGCAGCCCCAAGAGGCTCAGCAGATTGTCGTAACAGAGAGCTACAAGTAAAAAAACAAAGATTTGAAGAAACCAAGGGAAAAATTGGCTGGCGGTGACAAGGTTCTGAAACAATAACTACAGTATGCAGTGAGAAAAATAAGAACAAAAGACTCCAGAGAGAGGGCAACAAGAGACCCCAGAGGGAGGCCACCAAATGACTGTAGAAGGGCAACAAGAGAATAAATAGTTGAAAGAATAGTTGATATGAGTGGTTAGCACTGCTGCCTTACTGTGCTGAGGAGGTTTGATCCCAGTCCCGGGCCACTGTCCATGTGGAATTTGCATATTCGCCCTTTGTCTGCGAGCGTCTCATTCCCCACAACACAAAGTTAGGCAGGGTAGATGGATCGGCCAAGCTAAAATGCTCCTGAATTGGAAAAACTTTTAAAAGAGAAAGAACAGTTGATTATTCTTCAAGAGCGAATGCAAAAGGAATGCTTGACCATTCAGCAACATGAAGTAACGAAGACAGTCTTAAATGGCAGATTGGAAGCACAACAGAAGGATCTGAAGGAGATTCTACTGAATTACAAAAAAACTTTCGATGAAGCAAGCAAGGTTCACAAACAAATGGAAAAGCTGTCGAAAGAGCTTCACGTGCGTCAAGAATTCCTCAAGTCAAGGTTTATTCCTCTGGAAGATTACGAAGAGAAGCAAAATGAGTTTCACGAACTGCCAAATCAGGTGGCAGAGAAGACTCAGCAATGTTCCTTAATCCAGGAGGAAGCAAATATCTAGAAGAAACAGACCGAAGAGCTGAAGAACCAGCTGGGTGGCAAAGAGGACTGAAAGGAAAAGATGCAGAACTTTCCAAGCTGCAAAGCAAATAGCGCGACCATGAGTAGAACAATTACAGAACTGAAATCAGTTAAGACCTGGCCTGAGGCAGAACTGGCCAACAGTGAATCCGAAAAGAAGGACAAGGGCTGTTTCAGACAGAGCACGGAAAACTGGGAATGTGACCAGAAATTATAACTCCAATATTGAGGTGCAAGGCACCAATAAAAAGGACAAGCATTGGATGTCACAGCTGTGCTGAAAACCATCGAGCTGAATGAGAAATTCATAAGCTTGTAGAACAAATTGAAAATACAACAGCAGACAAATGTTAGGCTGAAATTGTGAAGCAAGTGGACATGAAGGTGCCATTTGCAAAGCAAATATGTCCAGCAAGAACGCGATGGACATCACGGAGGAAGGAAAATCGAGCTCACTCTCAGAGCGAATGGAGTGCACGTTCCCCTTGGAAGGAAATGGAAAACCCACAGTGTCCAAGAAAATAAAACAAAGAGAAATGCAACTCGGAGGAGCCCAAAACAATTGAATCAAATGGAGGTGGCACGTGGCAGAAACCCAGAATACTGCTACCATTCCTTGAAATGTGACACACAGAGATGTGAATGAACTGTCAATTCTCAAGACTGTCTGAATTTTTAAATTTTGAGCTGGGAGAGCAGGTAGAAAGTAAAGGTTGTATTGGAAGACTCCATTAGAAGGGGAGAAGAAAGAGGGCTGATGTGTTGTGTGGCTGTATCCATTTGTGGTGAATTCATACTGTATTGTAATTCACACTGTATTGCATTGCATTGTATTATGTCCTTGTGGGCTCTGTATATGAGCTGTTGTGCGGCTCTGCCCAAAGGGGGAGATGAGGAGCTTGTACAGGGCTCCACCCTTGGCTCCGCCCATGGCTCCACCCATGGCCCCTCCCACTACCGGAAGTATAAAGTGCTGCAGCCGTGCGCCTGCCCTCAGTTCTTCTGGTCGCAGGCAGGCTCAGTTGTAAGACTATTAAAACCACAGTTTACTTCCAATCGTGTCTCTAGTGAATTGATGGTCACATCACCATTATAAGTTGAAGGTGTTCATCAGAGCAAGCGTTAAGGTGGGACTGCCGATTAGCACAGTCATCTGGTAACAAACGCTTTGGAAACAGAATAGAAACCGAATTGTGAAAGCAAACAGCCAGCCTCCATGGTGGAGCAGCAGCTTGCCTGACCATACGAAGGAACCGTAAGTAGTTAAAACCTACCTGTAAGAGGTTCATGTTTGAACATAAATGTCTCAAAATGTCATCGATGAGGAACCTCCACCCCAGCAAAAAGAAACCATGGGCTGGATTCTCCATAAATGGGGCTATGTCCTCACGCCAGCGCCAAAACGCTGGTGTTTCACTCTGGATTTTAAAGTCCTGAGTGATTCTCCTATCTGCAGGGGGCTAGCAGGGCCCTAGAGTGCTTCTCGCATCTCTGGCTGCAGATATGGGGCCCCGCACTTCTGGTCGGGAATCTGCGCATGTGCACGCTGGTGGCTTGTGGCAGCCGTCTCGTGTAACATGGCAAACTCAGCTGGCGGACCTGGACCAGGAAAGAAGGTCCCAATGATCGGGCCCGCGCCGCTCCATATTAACCGCCCGATCGCCCCCTCGGCCGCCCATAAGGCCCCCGGCTCCCAGTACCTGATCCCCCCCGCCCCCTCACCAGGGCGTCTGCGGACTGAGTCCGCAGCAGCCGCTTGCAGCTCCCAACGGCCGATACGTGGTTAGAACCACGCCGTCGGGAACTCGGCCAGTTGCGTGGGGAGAATTGCGGGGGGGGGCCCTGTCAATTACCTCCTATCAGCACCGCGTAAATAGCGCGCGCACGTTGCTGATAGAGAATCGCTTCAGCGCCACCGGGCACAATTTCCGTGCGAACGTCCATTCTCCGCTTTGGTATTCGAGGCTCTGACATCCTAATCAGATGAGCGGTCCAGCGGAGTTGTTTTCAAATGATCATGACCTCGATACTGGTGCCATTGACTCCTTCAAGGACACTAATGTTAGCACGCCGGTCGTCGCAGCTGATTCAGAGCTGGTACATTTGGATTTTGCAATGTCTATCAAGCTATGTTGTTTAAGAATCTCCCTGATGTAACATTAATCCTTGAAAGCCTCAGTGATGACTTCAAATGTTTTGACAAAGTTTAATGCCTTAATTGACATATGCAAGCCTCCTGTAAGTGAATGTGCACCATCACTCTGACATGTATTGCAGAATTCAGTGGAGATACAACATTTTTAGACATGCCTCACCTCTACTGGGGCCTCACACTTATAAGTTTACTTCTTAAATTCCTTGAACGTCTTTTGAGGCGTTGATGTATACATAGGGATCATGAGAGAAAGGTTACGCATCATTTCTACCAGGTGACGCAAGGGCCATTGGAGATCACCTGGCAGCTGCTGCTTTCAGGCACTGAACTTGTAAAATTAACAATTGATATGTTAAAACCATCCTTCCCCTCTTCGCTACCATCCCTTCCCTCCCATTTCCCCCTCTGCCCTCCCCTCGCTGGGATTCTGAGAGCCTTGGATAGGGTCCGGTGCCTTCTCACGATTCTCCAGGAACCGAAGAATCGCTACCAACTGCGCGCGCAGTCGACGCGGCGCCGGTCGGGGGCCATTGAAAGAGGACTCCGCGGTGATTCTCTGCTGATAACTGGCCGAGTTCCCGCCGGTGTGGTTCATTCATTGGTTCACCCGGCGGACCCAGTCCGCGGCCGCCATGGTCGGGGGAGGGCGGGGGAGCCGTCACCCGGGGGGGGGGGGGGGGGGGGGGGGGGGGCGCCTCCAGGATGGCCAGAGTTCCAATCGGGGGCCACTGATCGGCGGGTGCTCGCGATCTGGGGGTGGGCCTATATTGTTGGGGCCAGCCCACTGTGTGGGTCCGCCACGCGCGGATTTGTGGCCAGAAGTGCAGGGCCCCGTATTGGCAGCCGGAGCTGCATGGAGCACTCCGGGGCCCTGCTGGGCCCCCTTCAGAACGTAGAATCACTCTGGACTTTCTCCAGGAAAGTCCAGAGTTATTTGCGCCTGGTTTCTTGCGGGTGTGGGGACACAACCCCATTATGAAGAATTCCTCTTTACAAATAGACAGAACCATTGTGTTTCTGGGGAGAAATATATTTTATTGTCCATTTTGTTGAAGTGAGAAAATATAATTTATTGCAAAAAATTTGTAAAAGTTGAGGTACTCTTATGTTGTTGATGTTAAAAATTAATTGGATGTTAATTGGTTTAAAAGTTTTGTATTCATAATACAGTTTTGTTAATAAATGTTTTCTATTAAACTTTACAAGCTTCTACAAATGTCTTACTGAAACATCAAAACACAACATTTAATAATGAGATCATTATAAATCAGTAAGATAATTGAAGTAAACAAGGCAGAAACATGATGCTTGGGTAACATGGTGGCACGCTAGTTAGCACTGATGTCTCACAACACCACAGACCAATATTCATTACGGACCTTGGGTGACTGTGTGGCATATTCACATTCTCAGTGGATCTGCATGGGTTTCCTGGAACCGCAGAATGGAACCACTGAATACGGACAGTGCCATTCGGCCCATGGAGTCTGCACCAACCCTCTGAAGCAACCACCAATCCCCCCCCCCCCCCCTCATCCCCGGAGTCTAATCTGTAAATCCTGGACACTAAGGGGCAACTTAGCATAGCCAGTTCACCTAACCTGCACATCTTTGGACTGTGGGAGGAAACTGGAGGACGGAGGAAACTCATGCGGACACAGGAAAAACACACCAAACTCTAACTCCACACAGACCCAAGGCCAGAATTGAACCCAGTTCCCTTATGCTATGAGGCAGCAGTGCGAACCATAAGACCATAAGACATAGGAGCAGAATTAGGCTACTCGGCCCATCGAGCCTGCTCTGCCATTCAATCAAGGCTGATATTTTCTTATCCCCATTCTCCTGCCTTCTCCTCATAACCCCTGATCCTCTTATTAATCAAGAACCTATTCAACCTGTCTTACAGACACTCAGTCTGGCATCCACGGCATTCTGCGGCAAAGAGTTCCACAGATTCACCACTCTCTGGCTGAAGAAATTCCTCCTCATCTCTTTTTTAAAAGGTCGTCCCTTTAGTCTTAGATTGTGTCCTCTGCTTCTAGTTTTTCTGGTTCCTCAATACTACCTGTCCCTCTACGGATCTTTTTATCATCTGCAAACTTAGCAAAAGCTTCTTCAGTTCCTTCTTCCAGGTCATTAATGTACTTTGTGAAAAGTTGTGGTCCCAGCACCGACCCCTGAAACACACCATTGTCACTGGCTGCCATCCTGTAAAAGACCCTTTTATCCCCACTCTCTGCCTTCTGCCAGTCAGCCAATCCTCTATCCAGGATCTTACCCTTAACACCATGGGCTCGGAATGTATTTAACAGTCTCCTATGCGGCACCTTGTCAAATGCCTTCTGGAAATCTAAATAAATCATGTCCACTGGTTCTCCTTTGCCTAACTTCCTTGTTACTTCCTCAAAGAACACTCACAGATTTGTAAGACAAGACCTCCCCTTGACAAAGCCATGCTGGCTCAGTACTATTTTATCATGCCCTTCCAAGTTCTCCGCAATTTCATCTTTAATAATGGACTCTAAAATATTACCAATGACTGAAGTCAGGCTAACCGGCCTATAGTTTCCCGTCTGCTGTCTCCCTCCCTTCTTAAACAGTGGTGTTACATTAGCCACCTTCCAGTCCTCTGGGGCCCTTCCTGCCTCCAGTTATTCCTGAAAGATCACCTCCGTGCCACCATCGTTTCTTCCTGGTCCTTTGGTTTCTTTTGGTGGCTGAGGTAAATATTGATCCTTCAGAGGATGAGTAGGGAGATTTAATAATGGGAGATGAGGAAATGGCTGAGGAACTGAACAGGTTTTTTGGGTCGGTCTTCACAGTGGAAGACACAAATAATATGCCAGTGATTGATAGAAATGAGGCTATGACAGGTGAGGACCTTGAAAGGATTGTTATCACTAAGGAGCTAGTGATGGGCAAGCTAATGGGGCTAAAGGTAGGCAAGTCTCCTGGCCCTGATGGAATGCATCCCAGAGTCTTAAAAGAGATGGCTAGGGAAATTGCAAATGCACTAGTGATAATTTACCTAAATTCACTAGACTCTGGGGTGGTCCTGGCGGATTGGAAATTAGCAAACGTGACACCACTGTTTAAAAAAGGAGGTAGGCAGAAAGCAGGAAATTAGAGGCCAGTGAGCTTAACTTCGGAAGTAGGGAAGATGCTGGAATCTATCATCAAGGAAGAGATAGTGAGGCATCTGGATGGAAATTGTCCCATTGGGCAGACACAGCATGGGTTCATAAAGAGCAGGTCGTGCCTAACTAATTTAGTGGAATTTTTTGAGGACATTACCAGTGCGGTAGATAATGGGAAGCCAATGGATGTGGTGTATCTGGATTTCCAGAAAGCCTTTGACAAGGTGCCACTCAAAAGGTTGCTGCATCAGATAAAGATGCATGGCATTAAGGGTAAAGTAGTAGCATGGAGAGAGGATTGGTTAATTAATAGAAAGCAAAGAGTGGGGATTAATGGGTGTTTCTCTGGTTGGCAATCAGTAGCTAATTGTGTCCCTCAGGGATCAGTGTTGGGCCCACAATTGTTCACAATTCACATAAATGTTTTGGAGTTGGGGACCAAGGGCAATGTGTCCAAGTTTGCAGATGACACTAAGATGAGTGGTAAAGCAAAAAGTGCAGAGGATACTGGAAGTCTGCAGAGGGATTTGGATAGGTTAAGTGAATGGGCTAGGGTCTGGCAGATGGAATACAATGTTGACAAATGTGAGATTATCCATTTTGGTAGGAATAACAGCAAAAGGGATTATTATTTAAATGATAAAATATTAAAACATGCTGCTGTGCAGAGACCTGGGTGTGCTAGTGCATGAGTCGCAAAAAGTTGGTTTACAGATGCAACAGGTGATTAAGAAGACAAATGGAATTTTGTCCTTCATTGCTAGAGGGATGGAGTTTAAAACTAGGGAGGTTATGTTGCAATTGTATAAGGTGTTAGTTGGGGGTAATTCTTGGGGGTAATTCTTATGGATTGGTTTGGCTTTGGGCGAAAACTTATTTAATGGATTTGGGCTTTGTACAAGGCCCCCACCACAAGTACTCATGCTCTGAGCTTGGGTTATTGAGAAACTGAACAGGGTACAAGGCAGGGGTGTCCATTGTCTCTGCTTTTGTTTGCCTTAGCAATCGAGTTGCTGGCTACTGCACTGAAGTCATCGACCAGATGGACAGTGATAGATCATGGGAGGAGGGGTCGTTATATGCAGACGATTTGTTACTATATCACGGACTCTCCAATGTGGGGAGATAATAAAGTTACTCAAGACTTTTGGCTTCTATTCGGGATGTCCTCCCTCTGAACTTAAAGGTAGAGATGGTGAAGGTGAATGATCTCCCGTGGTTTTTGTTTCTGTTCCAGTGTCTCTCAGTCTTTCTCCCGATGGCTTTTTTTCCAGAGTTAATAAATTGATATCTGCATTTGTTTGGGCTGGTAAGAATCCTTAGATTTGTAGGACATTTTTGGAAAGGGATAGTGATAGAAACTAACCTTTTTGTAAAGGTACAAAGGGTTCAATTTAAAGAAATGATTTAAAGAGATCATAATGGTTGACTTACAGCCACTGCATTTCATATTTGACATGCACAAAATGGCTGACTGCTGACTGTTTGAAATGGAATCAGATACAAGAATGCAATAGCTGGCAAGGTCAGGTTGACAATGAAACTGACATGAGGGGCGAAATTCTCCGACCCCACGCAGGGTTGGAGAATCGGCCGGCAGCGGCGTTAATCCCGCTCCCGCCGGGTTTTTTATTCTCCGAGCGGCCAAAAACCGGCGTTGTGCAAATCCCGCCGGCAGTCTCTGAAAACAGCTGGCGCCGGCGGGATGTCATTGATTTTTTACTTTCAACAAATCTCCGGCCCGGATGGGCCGAAGTCCCGCCGACGTGGCCATGGGTCACGTCGGCAAAAAACAGAGTAGCTTTAAAACGGCGTCAACCATTGATGATGGTTGACACCGTTCAGTGACCTAGGGCGAGTGCGGGGGGGGGGGGGGGGGTTGCGGCGTTTGGGGGGGTTGCGGCGTTTGGGGGGGGTTGCAGCGTTTGGGGGGGTTGCGGCGTTTGTGGGGGGTGCGGCGTTTGAGGGGGGTGAGGCGTTTGGGGGGGTGCGGCGTTTGGGGGGGTGCGGCGTTTGTGGGGGTGCGGCGTTTGGGGGGGTGCGGCGTTGGGGGGGTGCGGCGTTTGGGGGGTGGTGCGACATTGAGGGGGGGTATCGGCGTTGAGAGATAGGGGGGGTTACCGGCGTTGAGGGGGGGGGTTGCGGCGTTGAGAGAGGGGGGTACCGGCATTGAGGGGGGGGGGGTTGCGGCGTTGAGAGAGGGGGGGTTACCGGCGTTGAGAGAGGGGGGGTACCGCCGTTGAGGGGGGGGGGTTGCGGCGTTGAGGGGGGGGGTTGCGGCGTTGAGAGTGGGGGGTACCGGTGTTGAGAGAGAGGGGGCGGCGTTGGAGGGGGGTAGGGGTGGTGGGGAGGGGGGAGGGGGGTAGGGGTGGTGGGAAGGGGGAGGGGGGTAGGGGTGGTGGGGAGGGGGAGGGGGTAGGGGTGGTGGGGAGGGGGGTAGGGGCGTTAGAGGGGGTAGGGGTGGTGAGGAGGTGGGGTGGTGAAGGGGCAGGGGTGGTGAGGGGTGTAGGGGCGTTGGAGGGGGTAGGGGTGGTGAGGGGGTAGGGGTGGTGAGGGGGGTAGTGGTGTTGGAGGGGGTAGGGGTGGGGAGGGGGTAGGGGCGTTGGAGGGGTTAGGGGTGGTGAGGGGGGGGTTGGGGTAGGGGGCAGCGGCGTGCAGGGGGGGGCAACGGTGCGTTGGCCCCGGCCATCCGTCGCCCCCCACTCTGCACGCCGCTGCCCCCTACCCCAACCCCCCCTCACCACCCCTACACCCCTCCAACGCTCCTACCCCCCTCACCACCCCTACCCCCTCCAACGCCGCCCCCCCTCTCCTCTCAACGCAGGTAACCCCCCTCTCCCCTCTCCTCTCAACTCAACGCCGCAACCCCCTCCCCCCTCCTCTCAACGCAGGTAATCCCCGTCCCTCCTCTCCTCTCAACGCAACGCCGCAACCCCCCCTCCCCTCTCCTCTCAACTCAACGCCGCAATCCCACCCCTCTCCTCTCCTCTCAACTCAACGCCGCAACACCCCCTCCCTCCCTCTCTCCCTCTCTCCCTTCCTCTCCCCCTCTCTCCTCTCCTCTCAACTCCGCAACCCCCCCCCCCCGCCCACAAACGCCGGTCTCTCTCTTCTCCACCCCCCCCCCCCCAACGCCGGGTCTCTCTTTCTCCCCCCCCCCCCCCCAAACGCCGGGTCTCTCTTTCTCCCCCCCCCCCAAACGCCCGGGTCTCTCTTTCTCCCCCCCCCAAACGCCGGGTCTCTCTCTCCCCACCACACAAACGCCGGGACTCGCCACTTCCGCAGCGGGTGAAACTGACGCGGATCGCGTCAGTCCGCTGCTGGCCCTTTCGGGATCGGAGATTGCCGGCTTAAAAGAAGGCCCGGACTCCGGAGTCATCCGCACCGCTTTTTCCCGCCGGAAATGGGCGTCACGTCGGTCCGCGGAGAATTTCGCCCGAGTAGTTCTTTGTCTTAGAAAGAATTGGATGTCATCCAGCTGCATGTCCAGGATAACTGCATATTATTCTATGATAACTACAGAAGTCACCCCACGAAAGGAATTTGCTGAAGCAATTTCTTAGATTACCAAAATAATGGTTTGATTAATTGACAGGCAAATCGTGTGATCAAATTAGAAAGATTATAGATGATTTCAGACCAATCAAAGCTTTGAATGGGCTGAGACTTAATAGATAATAGCAGATAATAATTCCCTTAAAAAGTTAGGTATCGGGATGAAAGAACAGTGCTTTTTGCTATGCTATCATGCTATGCCAGGGGTGGGCAAACTACGGCAAAAGGTATTTCTGCGGCCCACCAAGTCATTAAAAAAAAAAAATTATTTAAAAAAAAAATTATTTAAAAAAAAAATTTTTTTTTTTTAAGGTTAATGGGGTGGGGGGCTGTTGGGTTACTTACTGGTATAGGGTGGATACGTTGACTTGAGTAGGGTGATCATTGCTTGGCACAACGTCGAGGGCCGAAGGGCCTGTTCTGTGCTGTACTGTTCTATGTTCTATGTGAGGCGCCCAGAATCATAACCGGGTGAAGTAATTATTTTACTTAATATACTATGCGGCCCTTTGTGAATTGTGAATTTCTGAATGTGGCCCTTGCACGGAAAAGTTTGCCCACCCCTGTGCTATGCCAACTGCTTCAGCTGTGAACTTGGTATTCTAATTTAAACTGCGCAGTTGTCTATGTACTATGCACATTTGATTTGAACTGCTAATGTATCTTGAATTCAACCAATCTGTAATTGCGCGAGACAATCATTTCGACTGAGCATCCTGCAGGGCTAAGTTGGAAACGTCTTAAAATTCTGTACAAGAAAACGAATCTTCAGTGGACACACAAATAAAAGTGGAAAATTGATGGTTGAGGAGTTCTAAAGATTAACTGACTGAGACGAGTTGCTCGAGAAGTTCCAGCTCACGAGCGGGAATGAATTCAGGTACTTTGCATGATTTTTTACACAAGGAGCTTCCTTAATTTCCCCTGGTACCATTGCATGCACTTTTCGATGCAGCTCTGTCATTGGTCGAGTTAGGGGAGGGGAAGATATCGGACGCCTATGGGCAGATGTTGGTGGAAGTAAAGAGGGAGTGGGAGGGTGAGCTGGGTTTGGTACTTGAGGGGGAGTGTGGAGTGAGACCCTTGACCTCCTCATGTGCGAGGTTAAGCCTGACCCAGTTCAAGATGGTGCACAGAGCTCACCTGACTAGGGCACACATGAGTGGGTTCTCCACGGGGGTGGAGGATAGGTGTGAGCTGTGCTCTAGGAGGCTGATGGACCATACAAAACATGTTTTGGTCTTGCCCCAAGCTTGATAGTTTCTGGGTCTCCTTTGTTGATACAATATCAGGCATTTTGGGCATTCAGTTTGAGCCATACCCATTGGTGGCCATTTGTGAAATACCGAACCTACCAGTGCTGCATGCGGGAGTGAGGGCAAATGACCTTGTCTTCATCTCGCTAATAGCCTGGAATTCAGCTTGGCTGGAGTCCCTCATGCTGCCGCCTATGGTCTCAACTCGGTTGAGGGACCTGATGGAATTTTTGCACCTTGAGACGATCAAATATACCATGAGGGGTTTGGTGGAAGAGTTTGACCCGAGGTGGCAGCCCTACATCTCCTCTTTCAGGGAACTGACTACTGCCCGCTGTTTGTTCTGGGTGGGGGATTTATCTTTTCATATCTTATTGTTTCTGTTTTCTCCATGGGGTGAGGAGGGAGGCGAGAGGGGGACTGGGGGATTGGGAGGGTGTACTTTTGCTGCCGTAAGGGGTTGGGATTTGTTGTATTGTTTTTTTTTTGTTACAATGAAAATTTTGTTTGAATAAAAATATTTTAAAAAAATAACTGGAACAGATCGTCTCAATGACAAAAGTCAATGGCACAGTGGTTAGCTCTGCTGCCTCACGGCGCCGAGGACCCGGGTTCCATCCCAGTCACGGGACACTGTCCGTGTGGAGTTTGTACATTATCCCCGTGTCTGTGTAGATGTATAGTCTAGGTGGATTGGCCACGCTAAATTGCCCCTTAACTGGAAAAAAAAATAATTGGGCACTCTAAATTTATTTTTAAAAATGTATAATTGGAAGAAAATAATTCTTAAAATGTGCAAAATTAACTCACATAGTCCAATACATTGTTTTAGGTTGCTGTCATTGGCAAAACAAGTGTAATGTTTCAGCAGGGATACGCACAGCTCTGCTTTTCCTGAATTCCTGACTGGGCAAAATCATTGCTGTCTCCTTAAAATTGACATTGCTGTCAAATATGATGCAGAATAACTGCACTTTGATACCGAGTGTTCTGAAACTGATGCACAAAATGCAAATAGGAGTGTTTGGGCCAGCAAATTCAATAATAGACATCAAAAATATGCAGAAACTTTAACTAACCCTGACCTGTGCAAACAGACCTATATTCGTTTGGACAAACTGGTCACAATCTGCAAGGGTCACTGTACTCTGTGTTTCTCTGGGCCTTGGTCTCAGAGCTGAATCACTCATCAAATGGTGGGAGCAATGCAGAGCTAGACAGGTTTGTGCAAAAAAAATCCTCCACAAGCTCGACTCTAAAGGCCTTAATAAACAGAAGAATTATTCAACCAATTTTCCACAAATGGACAAGAAGGAATTGGCTTTATCGGAGTTCTCACAGCATGACCGTCAAACACCCCCCCAAGAAGACGCGGTGAGTATTTTAGCAAAACATAACTGTAAACTCAGGTAAAACTGGAAGTGGTGTCGATGATTTGGGTAGTTGTTAATTGGAGAAGCTCTTTGGTGTTAGGGCTGGGCGGGTTCAATGGGGGAGGCCGCCGCAGCATGTTTGGAATCCAGAGATTTCAGCAGCATATCTGTCGGTGGTCTTTTTTTAAAAAAGTGAATCACTGAATTTGCACCTGACATCCAGGTTTCTTGACCAATTCGAGCGGTGGGGAGGGGGGATAATGACGCAGAGCCGTCAGTTTCGGTGTCACAGTTTAATGGAACACTGCCAGGGTCAGAATTGAAATGCAGCTGAAGCATCACGACAGGAGTTAGGAGCTGCACAGATAGAGAGGCTCGCTGTGGCAGGGTAGCACCACAATTCCCCGAGGCGTCCCTGGGCATTGCGTTGTAAGGGCTTGAGCTGGAACGCTAAGAGATAGATGCCAGGAGGAAGAAAGCGGCTGCAGTGAACAAGCAGGCACGACTAGAAGCGGCCGAGGTGGGTAGCAGCAGCAGCAGGAGTGTGTTGTTTATCTCTCCTGGATAAAGAGCCACAAGGGGTCCAGTGGTCTGATCAAAGGTGAGTGGCATACCGAATATAAACATGAGACTATCATCCTCCACATATTCTTCCATCCACTCACTCATTGCATCTTTCACACTCAAAAGGGGGGTGGTGGGGGGGGGGGATGATTTTCTGCCAGCTTTCGCTGAGGGCGAAAGTGGTGACACCGGTGGAAAATCTCGGCAGACCGGTTAAACGATGATGCACTATCAATTACGACGATACGAGAGTGTAATCGAGGCTTTATTACGCAGAGATGTGTAGCCTCCCGCAGCTGCTGCCAAAATGGCTGCAGCTCGGAGAGCTCACACGTTTATACTCCGCCTACTGGGCAGAGCCAGCAGGCAGGGATCTACCCCCGTACCTGTAGTACAGGAGCCTTACCGTAATACACCTCATTTACGATATATACAATACAACAGTGGTGACTACTACAAACGAGAAAGCTGATGGCCTGATCTTGTTCTGTGATTTTCCTCACCGGTGACTGAACAACGTTTACACCCAGAACGGGTGTGAGCCTCATTTAAATCTACTTGAATAACTTTACATGTATTTAGAGGACTTCCTCGCCACATGCCCCACCCCACATTAAGGATTCCCTGGTTGTGGTGTCTGGCCCCTTGAATTCCCTGCTTGTGGCGGCTGGTCCCTGGAAGGACCACATGAGCCGGAAAAAACAATCAGGGTCCAAGATCGATTCCGGACGCTGATTGGCAGCCATGAAGCGGCAAAACTCGGGAAGACCGTCCATTAACGTGAGGTGTTTCATTCTTAGCTGGTGAGCCAAAGTTATTACACTGCTCACCGAAGTCACCTCACATCAGCGAGATTTAAAATTGGTATTTAAAAATGTGTAGCAGTCTAGGGGAACCTGCCAGGGAAGCGGGACATGCCCATTGCCCCCTCACACCCTGGCACTGCCCCCTGCCACCGACAATGCCAGAGGGCACTGACAGGGGCCAGTGCTGGGATGGGCCCTCTGGGGCAATCAATGTGGAAGAGTTTAAACGTGTGTAGGCAGCGGGATTTGCCCTGGTGTTTGTGTGGGGGTTCAGCGGTTTGCCCCAGTGCTTGGGGAAGTGGTTGCCCCGGTGCCTTTGGGGAGGGGGGCTTGTTTCTCCTTATCTATATTGGGGTGGCAGTGTTGCCTGCAATCCAAGGGGTGGGGGGGATTGGGGGGGGGGGGGGGGGGGTGGCAGTATTTATTTCTGGACAGATTGGGGCACCCTTTAAAACATGACCGCAAAATCCACGGCTCCAGTTTTCTTGTTCACAGAGTGGAGAGAAAGCACGCTGTGCAGCTGGGCAGCTGAAGACCAGTCTTCCTGCCCCGGCCAACACTCTGCCAGAGGTTGCACATTTCTGTCCTTGCTGTAGGAAAGAGCACAGAACACCAGGTAGAGGCAGAAAACTGGACAGGATCCTCCCTCCAGTCCTCACCACCTTAAAAGCTGTGAGGTGAGGGAGATAAGTCAGGTCTCTGCTTGCCTGACCATTGGCGATGGGTTTGATTTGATTTATTATTGTCACGTGTATTAGTACACAGAGAAAAGAATGATTTCTTGCGTGCTACACGACACCGCATACCATACATAAGAAAGGAATGAGAGACTGCAGAATGTAATGTTACAGCCATAGCTAGGGTGCAGAGAATAGATCAATTTAATACGAGGTAGGTCCATTCAAAAGGGAAGAAGTTGTTCTTGAGTCGGTTGGTTCGTGACCTTAAACTTTTGTATCTTTTTCCTGATGGAAGAAAGTGGAAGAGAGTTTGTCCGGGGTGCATGGGATCCTTGATTAAGGTTGGCTGCCTTTCTGAGGCAGCGGGAAATGTTGACAGAGTCAATGGATGGGTGGCTGGTTTGCGTGATGGATTGGGTTACATTCACAACCTTTTTGGACGAGGTTCGATTTGTGCATGCGCAATGCACGTTTGCGCATGACGTCACTGACATGACGATGTCAGAATGTTGTGGACATGCCTACTTAAAGAAAAACTGTCCGGAAATTGAAAAAATGAGTTTTAAAGGCACAAACAGAGGTTTTTTATATCTCGCAAGGCAGAACCTGTGAAGGTCTATCCACTTTATTTGTGAATCATGATCACAAGTAGCATACAAGCTGTGCAGGACAAAAGTGAGACTGACAGATCTCAGCTGGACTGTACAAAAGAACATGACTATCAGAGTGAAACAATGAATGAATCAATTGAGAACACATCAATTGTGAACAACCTACAAGAAAATGGCACCTTGGAGAAGTTGACTCCAGATGAGAAGCACCAAGAGCTTAACGATACATCAGGCCATCCAGAAGGGACTGATGCCACAAAGCTCAACGATGCATCAGATCATCCACATGAACCTGCGATCATAAAGTGCAGCGAAACATCAGATAATACAAAGGACACTGATACTGAAAGGTTTGAAAATGAATCAAACATTCCAGAAGGAATGGATCTTGGGCGCCCAAAGAGAAACTACGGAACAGCTGTACATAAAGGTATCACTCTGAAACAACTGAACAGCACAGTCCAATGCAATGACAAGGAAGTGTTTGAACTCGCTGTCACACTTGACAGAACATACGGTATAATAATAATAATAATCACTTATTGTCACAAGGAGGCTTCAATGAAGTTACTGTGAAAAGCCCCTAGTCGCCACAGTCCGGCACCTGTTCGGGGAGGTCGATAGGAGAATTGAACCCGTGCGGCTGGCATTGTTCCGCATTACAAGCCAGCTGTGTAGCCCACTGTGCTAAACCAGCCCCTATAGCAAGCAATCCAGCTGGCAACACAGCAAGGTACTGCAGGCCAGTGTGTGAAACACAGCTACAGGTCGAGGTGAAACAGACAAATGCATGTGTAGACAATACAAAATTCACGCATAGTGGCACAAATGTCAGGAAGAAAAGAACATTGATGGGACAGAAAAGCTGTTATTCTACCAGTCGAGATGAGTTCGTATTTGCTCAATGACCATTAAACAAATCCGTTTTTAAGGGAAAGGACAGACAAAATCGACACCACAAGCACAGAAAAAAGACCAGGTCACACAACAAAAGTGGTTCAACCAGTCGAACATCTGATTGATTTGAGCTCATGACGTGTTGGTGCTTCAAAACACCACGAGTGAAGACTGAGTACAGACTCAATGGACTGTGAAAAGTTTATTTTTTAAATTGTTAACTACTGTACAATTTCAGTACTCAATTACATGTAAAGTACATACAATGCTGCTGACTTTACATATGTTTGTAGAAATCTCCAAGCATATTTGAGAAAAAAGGGGGATGTAATGATATGTATATTGACTGGGATGTAAAGAGTTAATGAGTTAATGATAATGCTTTTTACCTCCACAGAACAGTCATATATTTCGTGTGACTTTGGGGATTCTGGGATTAGATGATTAGGGGTTAAGAGTTAGGAGAGAGCTGGAAGAGGTTCAGGCACAGAGAGCAGCTGTATACTTGAGAGTTCTGAAAGTTAGAGATAGCATAATTTAATGCAATAACCTTCTACTTTAGGAATGTGAACAAATCTTAATTCACAGTGTAATAAATTTATAGTTTTGCTCGTTAACAAAGCTTTGTGTTCTTCATGACACACCCATACCCACTATTACACCCTCAGAGGTGAGAGCTGCCTTCTTGAAAGTGAATCCGCGCAAAGCGACGGGCCCCTACGGAGTCCCTGGACGAGCACTCTGAGCCTGCGCTGACCAGCTGGCGAGTGTATTCGCAGATATCTTCACCATCTCACTCCTCCGCTCTGAGGTCCCCACCTTCAAGAAGGCCACCATAATGCCAATACCAAAGAAGAACAAGGTAGCCTGTCTCAACGACTACCGACCAGTGGCCCTAACGTCTGTTATCATGAAATGCTTTAAGCGGCTCGTCATGAGACGGATCACTGCCAGCCTCCCAGGCTGACTCGATCCACTGCAGTTTGCCTATCACCGCAACTGGTCCATGGCAGATACTATCTCCCTTGCTCCACAATCAACATTCAAATCATGATATAAGTAGGTATTAAGCAGTGTTGGTCAACTCCACAATTTACAGGAGTGATAGAAATGAAAGGAAGCGGGAATTAGTAGCAATGTTAATTAGTAGAATTAACAAAGAATGAAATTAAAATCACCTAGTCAGATATCCTCTTAACATGCCACAGCTCAGAACAGAAGCCGCAGTCATTAAAGGACTTGAACTTCACATCAGGAGATCTAAGCTTCGAATCTGTGTCAGGCGCCTTACATAAACCAGATTTGTTTTGTATCCTATTAAAATTTAACATAGGTTAACCAACCTCACAACACAATGCAATTGAATTCACTGGACCTTTCAATGCACAGCAAAGGTGCAGTTAATTACCCAAGGGAAAGATTACCTCTGATCATCACGTGTCAGGGACATTGGGGATTTTCATCCTCGAGGCAGGTAGCAGGAGTTGGGAAAATTCCCAGCTTGGCCCAGCCGTCTCAGGAGGAAGTGCTGGCAAAGGCAGATTTCATTGCCGGGAAGTAGATGGGTGGGGGTTGGAGTGGGCTGAATTTGGTGCACGACCCGGAAACGTTGTCAGAGGCAGGAACAGGGACTTTTTTTCATTCATTCATGTGCTGTGGGTGTCGCTGGCTAGGCCAGCATTTATTGCCCATCCCTAATCGCCCCTTGAGAAGGTGGTGGTGAACTGCCTTCTTGAACCACTGCAGCCCATGCGGTGTAGATACACCCAATGTGCTGTTAGGCAGGGAGTTACAGGGTTTTGACCCAGTGACAGTGAAGGAACGGTGATATAATTCCAGGTCAGGATGGTGTGGTTTGGAGGGGAACTGTTTTGGCCCAGTTACAATAAGGACAGTAGAGAGGACAGCAGGCAGGCGGGTTGGGCCTCCCGAATCTATTATATTATTACTGGGCGGCGAATGCTGGAAAGGTGAGGAGCTGTATCAAAGGGGGCGACTCCCAGTGGGTTAGAATGGAGGAGAGTCTGTGCAGGGTGTCAGGGCTGAGGGCGTTGGCAACAGCGCCACTCCCGATGGCCCCAGGTAAATATTTGGGGAGTCCGGTGGTGGTGGCGATGTTGAAGATCTGGAGGCAGTTGAGGCAGCACTTTGTGGGCATGGTCAAGAGAGATGCCATTTAGGGGGAACCATAGGTTTGAGCCAGGGAAGTTGGATGGGAGTTTTCGGAGATGGGAGGACAGGAGAGTCAGGGTATTAAATAATTTGTTTCTGGGGGACTGTTTTGCGAGGCTGGAGGTGTTGGGGAAGAAATATGGCCTGTGGCAGGAGGAGGTATTTAGATATCTGCAGGTCAAAATTTTGCCAGGAAGGAGGTTCAGAGCTTCCCAATAGCGCCAGCCTCCACATTGCTGGAGGGGGTATTGACGGCAGGGTGAATGGAGAGGGGGGTGGTGTCGGCGATCTATGGGAAAATTTTGGGGGAGGACAAGGTATCATTGGAGGAGATTAAAGCGAAGTGGAAGGAAGAGTTGGGGGAGGGTATGGAGGAAGGGTTGTGGTGTGAGGTGCTCCGGAGGGGGAATGCCTCAACCTCGAGCGCAAAGTTGGGCTGATACAGTCGTATATAAGGGGCACCCCACGAGGGCTAGGATGAGACAACTCTTTGAGGGGGTGGAGGATGTGTGTGAGCGCTGTTGGAGGAGCCCTGCAAACCATGTTCACATGTTTTGGTCCTGTCCGAAACTGGAGGGGTATTGGAGGGAGGTCTTTAAGGTCACCTCGGGGGTTGTGCATGTAAGGTTTGAACCAGGGCCCTTGAAGCCATATTCAGGGTGTCAGACCAGCTTGGGCTGGAGGCAGGTGCGGAGGCAGATGTCTTAGCCTTCGCCCCACTTTGCCACACGAAGGCGGGTCCAGTTGGGGTAGAGATCAGCTTCTCCACCCTGCACCTCGGCTTGACGCAGGGACCTACTGGAATTTCTAACACTCGAGAAGATGAAGTTTGAGCTGAGTGGGAGGGTGTAAGGGTTCTACAATGCATGGGCATTGTTTATCCTGCACTTTCAAGATTTGGATGCCATCGAACATTAGACGGGGTTTAGAGAGGGGTGGTGTTGAGTGTATGGTTTATTGTTTACCATGTATGGGATGACCGTGGATTCTTTTTTTTCTTGTTTTGTATTTGGGATGTCGGGGGAGGTTTGGGTTTGTATGATGAAGTTGTTGGTTGCGAGATTGCTGTTGTATTTGTTATTGTTAGTTATCTTTTGTTGGGTGTATATTTGATAAAAATGAGGAGAATAAAAATATTCTTCAAAAAATCAATAATAAAAACATAAGGCCCTCTAGCTCTCACCTTCACGTTCTACCACTCTCCACACTCCCCCCATGCGCCATCCATGTCACCTCATGCCGCATGCCAAACCAAGGCACTTCACCCAACCTACATGGCCTATCCTGCCTCCAATGCAACGTTTTGGCTTTCTACACACCCCCAATGATATTTCATGACACAGGTCAAGCTATGATACTTCCATACCCATTGGTCCACTATACACTACATAAAGCCAATGAACCCGAGAGTGACAGTCGGAATTGCTTAAAAAAAAGTTTTAAAAAGACATTTGCTCATTATTTTCCAATGCATTAATAAAAAGTAATTTCACGCAGAACAAGAAAAGTGCCAATCATCCAGGCCATTTAAAGTATCAATAACAGAAACTGCAAGTACCTTAACATTCTTAAACTTGTCTAAATAAGCATTGTGAAATTGACAGCAGAAACTAGCAAGCTATCAATCAAACAACATTTTATCTGGGTCTCTGGTGTTTCAAGAGTAATGGGTGTCTGTGCTCTCAGTCAAGCCTACGTCTGGTTAGTGGTGTCTTAGCTTGGCATAGGGTGCATGAAGGACCATGGGGGTTGGGTGGAGTATGAGAACTTGGCATGGGGGCATGAGGCAGCCTGGGGTGGCAGCCTGATGCATAGATTGGCATGGGGGCATGAGGGACCATCAAGGTGGATGGAATACCTTACTTTGGCATGGGGAGCAAGAGGTGGACCTTTTAAAAAAAATTTAGAGTGCCCAATTCATTTTTTTTTCAATTAAGGGGCAATTTAGCGTGGCCAATCCACCTAGTTTACACATCTTTTGGGTTGTGGGGGCGAAACCCACACAAACACGGGGAGAATGAGCAAATTCCACACGGACAGTGACCCAGAGTCGGGATTGAACCTTGGACCTCAGCGCTGTGAGGCGGCAGTGCTAACCTACTGCGTTACCGTGCTGCCCTATGAGGTGGACCTTTTGAACTCACCTTTTTTTTTTATAAATTTAAATTACCCAATTATTTTTTCCAATTAAGGGGCAATTTAGCGTGTCCAATCCACCTACTCTGCACATTTTTGGGTTGTGGGGGCGAAACCCACGCAGACACGGGGAGAATGTTCAAACTCCACACGGACAGTGACCCAGAGCCGGGATCGAACCTGGGACCTCAGCGCCGTGAGGCGGTTGTGCTAACCACTAGGCCACCGTGCTGCCTTTGAACTCACCTTTTAAAAGGTCCCCTCGTGCAGACTGTAGTTCATGACTCCTCTGAGGGGCTGTGAATCAAGTACTATGCTGATTTATCAGCCAAGAATTTGCAGCATGGTTGTGGAGTGGGACTTGACCGTGCAATCTTCAGATTCAGAGGGGAGAGTGATAATAAGATGCAGGAATTCCCCATGCCATGTTTCCAATGAAGGAGGTTTCCATTAAATCTGGTGTCTGGTACACACTGAGCTCTCACACTTGTACATTATATTCTTAGGGAAAAATATTTCCTCCACCTCTTTAAGGTCCCCGTACAAGATGACCCAAATAAACGGCCTGACAATGATCTGCACTCAACATTCCTCTGGAATAAGCTACTGCAAGGTGTCCAATTTTTTGCCTGGTTGATATATTTTACCTTACATATTATTTACCAGTGGTGAAGCAATGAGATTGAAAGCAGGACAAAGACAGGGAGCTTGCAAAGTGGCTTGACATCTATCAGGGAATTCCAAATTGATATGGCATCAGGCCATCCTCCTGACTGAGTACTTTTTACATTCTGTCACCTCTTGGACATTGAGAGAATAGCACTGGTTTCAAATTGAAGATTTGACTCATGACAGAACTAGAGAATGTTCCAGCACAAATACAGGCCACTCGTCCTGTCAAATCTGTGTTTTTATGCCCATGTAGATGAATTCTACACTCCTCAATTCACATGCGTTCTACTATCCCGTGGGGTATAATATCCCTTTCTGCATTCTGTAACTTCCCAATACCCACCCAATCTAATCCCACTCTCCTACTCACTCCCCAATACTCTATAATAACCCACCCAGTCTAATCCCACTCTCCTACTCACTCCCCATACTCTATAATAACCCACCCAGTCTAGTCCCACTCTCCTACTCACTCCCCAGTACTCTATAATAACCCATCCAGTCTAATCCCACTCTCCTACTCACTCCCCAATACTATATAATAACCCACCCACTCTAATCCCACTCTCCTACTCACTCCCCAATACTATATAATAACCCACCCACTCTAATCCCACTCTCCTACTCACTCCCCAATAATCTATCATAACCCATCCAGTCTAATCCCACTCTCCTACTCACTCCCCAATACTCTATAATAACCCACCCACTCTAATTCCACTCTCCTACTCACTCCCCAATACTCTATAATAACCCACCCAGTCTAATCCCACTCTCCTACTCACTCCCCAATACTCTATAATAACCCACCCAGTCTAATCCCACTCTCCTACTCACTCCCCAATACTTCATAATACCCCCACTCAGTCTAATCCCACTCTCCTACTCACTCCCCAATACTCTATAATACTCCCACCCACTCTAATCCCACTCTCCTACTCACTCCTCAATACTCCATAATAACCCACCCATCTAATCCCACTCTCCTACTCACTCCCCAATACTTCATGATACCCCCACCCAGTCTAATCCCACTCTCCTACTCACTCCCCATATCATGGGTGCTATGTCTTTTCATCCGACGTCACTTCGTCCAACGTCACTTCGTCCACGTCTTTTGGTCCTATGTCTTTTTGTCCGCACGTCTTTTGGTCCAACGTCTTTTTGTCCAATTACAAATAAACTCCGTAGAAAACCAGGTATAATATCTTCAATGATAGATTCACAGAACTAATAATTTATTATGAGAATTTTATTGATAAAATGCAAGTAAAATACAGTTGAAAAATGTATTTAAAAAATCTAAAAGTTTACTAATTACTTAAAATTCCCGAAAGTGATAAGATATCACTTAAAATTGATGCAAATTATATGCAACATTCCTCAAAAAATCAATTTTTGTTGTTGAATCATATTCAGTGACCAATCTTTTGAGGCGTTCAGTTATTTTTTTATATCGCGTACATGAAGTCGACTGATCTCCCCGAAGAATTTGAGTCTTTTTGCCTATTATGAACCCTTCCTCTTCCTTCAGAGTTTTGATTAACCTCCAAATATTCAAATGAGCTCCACCCGCCGAAAGCTTTATCGCAGAATGAAACCCCTCAGCAGCATTATTTGTTCTCGGTAGATCTTGTAGAACACGCTGATTAACATTCCATACAGCTGTCGGGAATGTAGGTGGTTCTCTCCTTCGTCTAGCACCACATCCTCTCACAATGCCTATGTAAGTCAAGTCGAAGTAAACAATGAATTCAGCAGGTATTTCTTCATCGTCTATCAAATCTTCATAAGCCTCTTCGACATCTTCAACGGGGAGGAAAGCTAATGCTGAAAAACATCGAATTTTAAGACAGAATTCAGAGTCTGTGTTGTATTTTTCTTTGAGGCCTAAATCTGTAATTTTTCGAAACACTGATTGGCTCAAATGAAACAAACATGCCACGACAGATGAATTAAGGAATGATGAATGAATTGCCTTGTGAACTGCAACTTCAAAATCTGCCATGATATCAAGCGGATCTGCATTAGGTTGCATAATTTTCAATTGGTCAAAAAATAATTCGTATGTCTGCTTTCCTTTATTCGGCAGTAATGCAAAGACCCGTGGAAAACTGCTACCTTTAACTTGTACATGAATGCAGAACAGTTGAAACCACTGTTGTGGCACAATCTTGAATGTTCCATCACATGCCCAATGACGATATGATGCTAAATCCTGAAGAGCACTTTCTGATGCGAATACGAGTAAGCGCTGTTGATCCTCGGCGCCCGAATCGTATCTCAGAAACTGTTCACCATTTTCAAATTTACAATATTCGTCAGGTATTTCAAAACCGTGTCTAGCCGCTGGATTAAGAAAGAGAACGATAATAACTATCCTTTAATGAGGCTCGTTAAAGGAAAGAGACCGGTAATAAAAATCCTTTATTACATATTATACCTTGCTTTGTGCATTAGTGAAGATATTATACCTTGATTTCTATTTGCAATTGGACAACAATTGGACAATTGTTACAATTGGACAAGTTACAAAAAGTCTTTGACAAAAAAAAAATAATCGGACAAAAAGACGTAGGACCAAAAGACGTGCGGACAAAAGACATTGGACCAAAAGACGTGGACGAAGTGTCGTTGGACGAAGTGACATCGGACGAAAAGACGCGACATGTTCTATAATAACCCACCCAATCTAATTCCACTCCTACTCACTCCCCAATACTCTATAATAACCCACCCACTCTAATCCCACTCTCCTAATCACTCCCCAATACTTCATAATACCTCCATCCAGTCTAATCCCACTCTCCTACTCACTTCCCAATACTCTATAATAACCCATCCAGTCTAATCCCACTCTCCTACTGATTTTCCAATTCTCTATAATAACCCTCCCACTCTCCTACTCACTCCCCAATACTCTATAATAACCCACCCAGTCTTATCCCACTCTTCTACTCACTCCCCAATACTCTATAATAATCCACCCGGTCTAATCCCACTCTCCTACTCACTCCCCAATACTCTATAATAACCCCACCCAGTCTAATCCCATTCTCCTGCTCACTCCCCAATACTCTATAATAACCCATCCAGTCTAATCCCACTCTCCTACTCACTCTCCAACCCTTTATAATACTCCCCTTGTCTAATCCCACTCTCCTACTCACTCGCCAATACTCAATAATACCCCCACCCAGTCTAAACCCAGTCTCCTACTCACTCTCCAATATTCTATAATACCCCAACCCAGTCTAATACCACTCTGCTACTCACTCTCCAAGACTGTAATGGCTCGACCCAGTCTCCTACTCACTCCCAATACTCGATAATACCCCCACCCTCTCTAATTCCACTCTCCTACTCACTCCTGTAAGGGTCTCTCCTGTTTGATTCCTGTTTATTCCCTTATTTTCCCATTCTTTTATTTAACTATTACCATTTCAATCCACGAATGAGTAATGAACCTGTGACTTTAATGCAGCCTGTGTCTTTAAGGCAAAGAAACAGTCTATGCATAGCCTTCATTTCAAACAAGCAGATTCCAGAAGGCTGTCCATGTTAGACTGACATCAGTGATGATTCAGATTTGATTGACGTGGATGGTTGCCAATGAATTGGTTCAAATGTCTGTGCCCTGCCCGATGGCTAGTGGTGATTGCTTCTGGTCCCACTGAGATGTTGGCCCGAATTTTCCGCTCCCATTCTTTTCAGGTGGGTTTTGTGGCGGGAGGGGAAAATCTCGCGAGGGGCCCAAATCGCACTTTGTAAAGGTGCAACACGACTTTCCCCACCACCAGTGATGTAATGGGATTGCTGACATTGAGCGCCGAATCATCAGCCCTCACCCTGTACTTCCATTCACGTTGGCGTGAGGGAAGACAACCTGAATCACGACTGCTCTCCCACAGCCTGCCCCTGGCAAGCAGATATCCTAAAGGATCTCAGGTGAGTACTTCGCTCAGGGGGGAGAGGGGGCAGTTCCGGGGCAGTGTCAAGGAGGTTGGGTGGGAGAGGGGAAGGGGTCCGTGTGAACCTTTGTGCACTGCGGTGGCGTTTAAAAATGGTGACCCCCAGCTTCAAAAAATTACGTTGCTGGCGGAACGGACTCCCGCAGCATGAGCCACTTTTTTTTTACTAGGTGTGAGGATGATATGGCAGAGAAACCTGCTGTTGATGCCGACAGCGACAACGCAACTTTTCCTGCCCACTATCGGCCTTTGCTGACATTCGGGAAAATTCTGCCCCGAGTCTCTCAAAAACAACCCTCATCTCTGGCAACACCCATCTTTTGCAGTACCGAGAAAGGTATTCCTCCTGAAATGAAAAATGAAAATCGCTTATTGTCACAAGTAGGCTTCAAATGAAGTTACTGTGAAAAGCCCCTAGTCGCCACATTCCAGCCCCTGTTCAGGGAGGCTGGTACGGGAATTGAACCGCGCTGCTGGCCTGCCTTGATCTGCTTTCAAAGCCAGCGATTTAGCCCAGTGTGCTAAACCAGCCCCTAAAATGGGATGTTCAAAATTGTACGCAATGCAACCTTAGATTTTACACGTAACTTGCATAACACCGAGCTTGTTCATCTCTGAATAGAAATGCAAACAGAGGCAACAAAGTTTTGTCAACCTTGATGAGGCTAATGATCCAGTGATTTACGAAGGATTGTGACTCACAGGCCGCAATTCAGCGGCCTCATCGCGCCCGACTTTGTGTCGGGACATGGCGTTGGATCTCGTGAGAGGCCTCTCGTGAGCTTCGTGATGCTCAAAACATCTTTGTGAGCTGGATCTTGCCCTCGATGGGCGCGATCCAGGTCAGAAAATTTAAATCAGCCATACGGTTCATTGAAATACATTTTCCAGATTCACCTGGTGCAGGGCATTCACCGGCTGCGCCGCTTAGTACTGGTCCACACAAACATGAACCATACGAATGGCATGTGGGGGTCTCCCAGGCCATTGGAGACCTGCGAGTGATCGGAGACAGGGCAGGATGTCACCGTGGCTCTCCCCGACACTTGGACACCTTGGCACTGCCAGCATGGCATCCGGGCAGTGCCACCCAGGCACCCGTCAGTGCCATCCTGGCACTGCCAGGTTGCCGGGCAGGGAATGCCAGGGATTGTGCCTGTGGAGGGCCTTGCCAGGTTGGGGAGGGGTGAAGATGGTGAAGATGGCCCCAGGGTCCTCCCCAAGGTTGGGGAGGGTGAGGGGGGTCAAAAACAGGGGGGCCGGCCTGAAAGGGGGAGGGGGGAAAAAAATCAGGGCAGCCAGACAAAATGGTGCCCCGCCCTGCAAAGAAATCCATCGAAGTGTGGGCTCAGCAGAGGGAATTTCCCCAAGTTAAAAAAAGCAGCAAAGTGCCGTTGGATGGCGGAATGTTTCTCTGCCCTGCTGCTGCCGAGAAATACCCCTTTAAATGCGTCGTTCAGCAGACTCTAACTCAAATCTGCTAAATCGCGCCCACGGTGTTTCACTGCAAATTATTGTTTGTCTTACTACCCACCTTAGCCCCTGGTTCTGCAGAGTGACCCCGGCAGTATGGGTGCTCCCACCCCAGCGCCCCCACTCTCCCACCCCGCCACCCCCGCACCCCACCCTCTGCCATACCACGCCCCCAACCGGCCACCACCCGCTGGCGAGACATAATTTGGCCCACCGAACGACAACACCCACAGGGCATGGGACGCTCTGATCACCTCCAGGTTCACCGACCGGGCGGTGTGGCTACTGGCCAGGGGCAAGGACACCGCATCCCACCTGCACCCCCCCTCCCCAGCTGCCCCCCCATGCCTGCAACCCCCTCACTACCTGCCGCACTAAAGGATGAGGAGGGCCTTGCGTTGTCAGTAACGGCGGGTCTGGTCCATGGGATGGAGCATGATGATATCCTGCCCTGCGATGAACTCTGGTGCTTCGCATCATTTGACAACGTCTGACTCCTGCCCACGGTAGCACTTTCCACCATCCACCTTGGTGATCCCTGCATGTACAGTGGCCAATCCATCATAGTCCCATCAAATCCCCTGGGATGGGGAAGGGGGGGGGGGTCGGTGGGATTGGGGTGGGACACCGGAGCATTCTGAACTGCGGTCTCTGAGCCAAACCCACCCCCAACATCTACCCATTCCCTCCCCCTGCCGGGCCCCCGCCACGGCCAGCCCACCCCTCACACCCATCTGACAGAGCACTGAGTAACATTGTGCACAGGTGTTTAACGTGAAAACATATATACAGATTTATGCCCAAGTCCCTATCACTAAACTGCGCCCTGCATCCATGCCAACTTAACTAGTGTCTAATTTTCTGGCCTTACGGCTAATGCTACGTCTAGCTGGATCCCGAGATGGGGGGATGCAGCAGGAATCGAGGCTTACTGCTGTGAGAGTAGTGTGGGGATAAGAGTGACGTGAGGGTGAGAGTGAGAGTGGTGTGGGGGTGAGGGTGGTGTTGGGATATGGGTGGTGTTGGGATGAGGGTGGTGTCATAATATACACCAGTGTATCATGGTGCAGACACACACGCACTGATGGACACACAGTAGGACCAATCAACACGCACAACACCGCAGCCAATCACCAGTTAGGGCACACTCACTATAAAGTTACTCACTATAAAGACAGAGGGCATCAGTTTTCCCGCTCATTCGGGACGCAGCCTCTCAGAAAGGCAGAGTTTACAGCTTACAGCACAGATCTTCGCCATATGCTGAGTGCGTAGACTGGTTAGGATAGGCATAGGTCTTGAGTTTAATCTAACATCGTGTTAACCCACAGTAAAAGTATGTTCAACAGTTTCTAGCTTAATAAAATAGTGTTGTACTATTTTAAGTGTTGGTGGCCTGTATGTGCTCCACGTATCCAGAGCACCCAACACATCAGGTGGTGTGGGGATTGAGGGTGATGTCGGGGTGAGGGTGGTGTGGGGGTGAGGGTGGTGTTGGGGTGAGGGTGGTGTTGGGGTGAGGGTGGTCTGTGGGTGAGGGTGGTGTTGGGGGTGAGGGTGGTGTTGGGGGGGTGGGCGTGAGGGTGGTGTTGGGGGTGAGGGTGGTGTTGGGGGGTGTGGTGAGGGTGGTGTTGGGGGTGAGGGTGGTGTTGGGGGGGGTGGGCGTGAGGGTGGTGTTGGGGTGAGGGTGGTCTGTGGGTGAGGGTGGTGTTGGGGGGGTGGGCGTGAGGGTGGTGTTGGGGTGAGGGTGGTCTGTGGGTGAGGGTGGTGTTGGGGGTGAGGGTGTTGTTGGGGGGGTGGGCGTGAGGGTGGTGTTGGGGTGAGGGTGGTCTGTGGGTGAGGGTGGTGTTGGGGGTGAGGGTGGTGTTGGGGGGTTGGGCGTGAGGGTGGTGTTGGGGGTGAGGGTGGTGTTGGGGGGGTGGGGTGAGGGTGGTGTTGGGGGGGTGGGGTGAGGGTGGTGTTGGGGGGGTGGGGTGAGGGTGGTGTTGGGGGGGGTGGGTGACACACGTTTCACGGGGAACTGCAATTCAACGGGGTTTCACTTCCTCACCTGCCGCCGATGTTCACCCAGGCAACTGCCCTTTTCTCGGGCCTGCCGACCACATCCAGGGCCCTCTGCTCTGCTGATGTGAGGGGCCACAGGTTTGGCAGACACACTCCAGCCTTTTCCCGCTGCCGGCGGCTTCAGTGGCCAGGGCACCCAGCCATGTGGGCACCCAGCCATGTGGGCACCCGGCCATGTGGTGCAGGGTGGGGTTTCGGCTGCCCTCTTGGTGGGAGGGGGGTAGGGTGCCGGGTGTGTGAGACAGGGATTAGTGCCAGGGGCACAGTGCTGCCTACTCACCCTGGCCGCCCTGAGAAGGTTGTGCAATTTTCTCCTGCACTGCTGGCCGGTCCGGACTGTGTTGCTGACGACGCTGACCAACGCTGCCACCTGCACCTGTCATAACATCCACTCATGTATATAATGAGATGCAGACAGGCAGTGATTGACACATAGGATGACCAGTAAGCATATAACACAGAACAGCCAATCACCAGGCAGGACACTACCACTATTGGGCCAGAGGGCATTAGATTTCCCGCTCTCTCGGGACCCAGCTACTGAGACAGTCAGAGTCCACGAGCTAGCCAGGGCCAACACCATGCGGTAGCCAGTAAGTCTGGTCAGGCTACTCCGAGGTCATTAGTCAGATCAGTAGTGTGTCAACCCACAGCTGAATATGTACAGCAGTTCTCTAGTTGAATGAAACAGTGTTGGATCTTCTCCTGTGTTAGACGTCTGTTTTTAACTTCCCTGCATCGAGTTGCAGTCCACATTGAACCAACCTGCCTAACACATCAGCACCCAGGCACGGCGAACGGCGGCGGCTGGCAGAGTACAGGATAGCCCGCCTCCACAGCTTCCAGCAGGGTCTCAAGCTCGGCGTCTGTCAAACGGGGTGCCACTTTCCTCGTTGCCATCTTGTTGGCTGGGATGGTTTGTGTGGGGAGTGAAATGTGTACATGCTGCTGCAAGTTGTCAGCCTCCTGAATGTCAATCGCGAATCCGGCGAGTCTGGCACCGTTTCTCATTGGAATCGATTGTGTTCCATACGGCGCTGTGCTAGCCCCTTAACAGTGTTTGAATCGGTCCAGGTGTGGCACCACTTTTACTGCTATAGAAGCCCACAAAGCCTGCTCCGGCGTCAACACTTAATCTCAGGAACAGAGAATTCCGCCGCACATCAATCAAAGAGCCAGCAGTAGGCAGCACGGTGGCCTAGTGGTTAGCACAACTGCCTCACGGCGCTGAGGTCCCAGGTTCGATCCCGGCTCTGGGTCACTGTCCGTGTGGAGTTTGCACATTCTCCCCATGTCTGCGTGGGTTTCGCCCCCACAACCCAAAAATGTGCAGAGTAGGTGGATTGGCCACGCTAAATTGCCTCTTAATTGGAAAAAATAATTGGGTAATCTAAATTTATTTTTTTTTAAATCAAAGAGCCAGCACACACACAATGAGCCAAACAACCTCTGCTGATACAACAACATATTATGTGTGTCAGCATTGGTGAAGAAAGCGGTAAATTTATCATTTGATGGTCCCCCCAATTAGGGGCCTGATTGTTTTGGCCTGGGCTGTGAGACTAGTTTGACTCTTGTTAATAACCAATACTCGCCAACACTAAGGGCACTCAAATGGTCATTGTATAAACATATGGATGATAAGGGAATAGTGTAGATGGGCTTTAGAGTGGCTTCACAGGCCGGCGCAACATCGAGGGCCGAAGGGCCTGTACTGCGCTGTAATGTTCTATGTTCTATGACTGCTGATTTATTTTCACTGTTGGAGCAGAGATTTCCTTGAGACTAAAAACACATCCTGTTCCAGTCCCTGCCAGTGACTGAAAGACTGAAATATTTCAGAACCAGTCCAGACAGGCACTGTATCACTTCAGTCCCGTGTCTGATTTTGATGCAAGTTGAACAGAGTGTTATTATGCAATTGTACTTCAGAGTAACAATAACAACTTTAGTAAAGTTCCCTCAGGTGTTTAACAAGAACGATATCGATAAAAACAGTTTTCACATGCAGCCACAGAGGCCAAAGAGGTCTTAAAGAACGAGAGAGCTGCTGAGGTAGCGGAAAGCTTTGTGAAGTGATTGAAATTGGGATTGTACAACAGGGTGGAATTAGAGGAGTGCAGAGATCTCAAAGCTGTTCAGGGCTGGAGAAGGTTAGAGAGATGGGGGGAGGCGGACAGGCCATTGAGGGAGCAATGTAGATCAGCAAGCACGGCGACGATGAGGAACAAAACGTAGAGTGAGTTCAGTTGTGGGCATCAGAGTTTTGAATAAGCAAGAGTTTATGTAGAGTGGAGGATAGGAAGGTGTCCAGGGGGGGGTGCTGGCATAGCCAACTCTGGAGATTTAAAAAAAAGGCATGAATGAGACTTTCAAGAGCTCACGAGCAGAGGTGGCTAGGGAGAATAGGGGGAGGGGTGGGGGTGCAGGAAGCAGGGTGTGGGTAGTCAAACAATGTTAAGGTGGTGGGGGTAGCAATCTTGGTGGTGTCATGATATGCAAACATGCAGCTAATGAACACATAGAATAGGACACGACCAATGAGCAGTCAGGACACTCAGGGGTGGTATCTCACTATAAAAGGGATGAGGCACTCACGCCCCACCTCTTTCCACAGACCAACATCTACAGAGTGAGACAGGGTGTATCCTCAGCATCACACCCCAGCGCGTGGCTTAGAGCAAGGCTGGTTCAGTTAGACTGAGTTACTACATTTAGATTAGCAGAAAGTCAAACTCATTGAGAATTGTGCTAATAGTTCAATAAAACACATTGAACTCACTTCAAAGCCTGGAGCATCTTTTACTCAAAACTGCATCAAGTGGCAGCTTGTGTTATTCCAAATTACATAATACAATAGGTAGTGGGGTAGCTTTGTGGTCAGAGCTCAACCTCAGGGTCAAACACAACACTAGGGTTGCAAACGGACTGGCTGAACATCAGGAGGATGCCATGAATGGAAATTACAGGCTGGATTCTCTGTTTTTCAGACTTTGTCCCCACACTGTCGTAAAGAATGTGGACATCCACGCCAGAAAAACTGGCGTGAAGGGCCACAGATTCCTAGCCCTGCAGGGGGCTAGCAGGGACCCGGCGTAAAACTTGGAGCTTTTGCCGCAGATACGACTCTGCATTTCCGGGTCGGATTGCGCGCATGCGCACGACGGTGGCCTCCAGCGGCTGCGCCGTGCTCCGTGGCAGACTCAGACCGCGGAGCTGGACACTGAAAAACGCTAAGAAAACATACGATCAGACTCAAAAACAGCTTCTTCCCGGCTGTTACCAGATTCCTAAATGACCATCTTATAGACTGACCTGCTTAACACTACACTCCTGTATGCTTCATCCAATGCCGGTGTTCTGTAGTTACATTGTGCACCTTGTGTTGTCCTATTATGTTTTTTTTAAATTTCCTTTTCTTTTCATGTACTCAATGATCTGTTGAACTGCTCGCAAAAAAAATGCTTTTCACTGTACCTTGGCACGCGTGACAATAAACAAAAAATCCAAATCCAAATAGACCCCCGATCGTCCGCGCACCTGACCCGGACCGCCCGCCTAAACATTGCCCGGTGGAGTATAAGGCCTCCCCGTGTCCTCCGATCAGCCCGCCCCAATCCGGCCACGGACTGAGTCCCCAGCCGTCACACGACTATCCCGACTGGCAGGGCCACATTAGATTCATGCCGCCGGGACTTGGGCTGGTCGGGGGCGGACAATGGCGGAGTGGACCTCCAGCAATGGCCCCAGGTAGGAGCTGTGCGGCACGGTCTACTTGGAGAATACGCCGCTTTTCGGGGCCTGCGGAATCGGGGAACCGGTGCTGGTCCCAATTCAGCGCAGGGAAATGGATTCTCCGCCCCAGTGCTGGCTGCGATTTTGGTGTTGAGGTGCGGAAAAGCCAGCCCAATGTCTAGCAACAGAGTTTCGGTCTTCACAATACAATCACTGGCTTTTGGAGCACTGCTCCTTCCTCAAGTGAATGGATCATTCACCTGAGGAAGAAGCTGTGCTCCGAAAGGTAGCGATTCGAAACAAACCTGGTGGACTTTAACCTGGTGGTGTAAGACTTCTTACCATTAAAGGACCATGAGACATAGGAGTAGAATTAAGCCACTCGGCCCATCGAGTCTGCTGTACCATTCAATCATGGCTGATATTTTTCTCATCCTCATTCTCCTACCTTCTCCCTAATAACACCTGATCCCCTTATTAATCAACAACCTATCTATCTCTGTCCTTTTTTTTTGTTAAATTTAGATTACCCAATTATTTTTTCCAATTAAGGGGCAATTTAGTGTGGCCAATCCACCTACTCTGCACATTTTTGGGTTGTGGGGGCGAAACCCACGCAGACACGGGGAGAATGTGCAAACTCCACACGGACAGTGACCCAGAGCCGGGATCGAACCTGGGGCCTCAGCGCCGTGAGGCAGCTGTGCTAACCACTAGGCCACCGTGCTGCCCTTCTATCTCTGTCATTAAGACACTCAGTGATTTGGCCTCCACAGCCTTCTGCGGCAAAGAGTTCCATAGATTCACCACCCTCTGGCTGAAGAAATTCCTCCTCATTTCTGTTTTAAAGGATCGTCCCTTTAGTCTGAGATGGTGTCCTCTGGTTCTAGTTTTTCGTACAAGTGGAAACATCCTCTCCACGTCCGTTCTATCCAGGACTTGCAGTATCCTGTAAGTTTCAATAAGATTCCCCCCTCATCCTTCTAAACGCCAATGAGTACAGAACCAGAGTCCTCAACTGTTCCTCATACGACAAGGTCTTCATTCCAGGGATCATTCTTGTGAATTTCCTCTGGACCCTTTCCTTAGATATGGGGCCCAAAACTGCTCACAATACTCCAAATGAGGTCTGACCAGAGCATTATACAGCCTCAGAAGTATATCCCTGGTCTTGTATTCTAGCCATCTTGACATGAATGCCAACATTGCATTTGCCTTTTTAACTGCCGACTGAACCTTAAGAGAATCATGAACAAGGCCTCCCAAGTCCCTTTGTGCTTCAGATTTCCTAAGCATCTTCCCGTTTAGAAAATAGTCTATGCCTAAATTCTTTTTCCAAAGTGTATAACCTCACACTTTTCCACATTGTATTTCATTTGCCACTTCATTGCCTACTCTCCTAGCTTGTCCAAGTCCTTCTGCAGCCCCCTTGCTTCCTCAATACTACCTGTCCCTCTATAGATCTATGTATCATCTGCAAACTTAGCAACAGTGCCTTCAGTTCCTTCTTCCAGATCATCAATGTATATTGTGAAAAGTTGTGGTCCCAGCATAGACCCCTGAGGCACACCACTAGTCACCGGCTGTCATCCAGAAAAAATCCTTATATCCACACTCTCTGCCTTCTGCCAGTCAGCCAATCCTCTATCCATGCCAGAATCTTATCCTTAACACCATGGGCTCTTAACTTATTTAACAATCTCCTATATGGCACCGTGTAAAGGCCTTCTGGAAATCTAAATAAATCACGTCAACTGGTTCTCCTTTGTCTAACTTCCTTGTTACCTCCCGAAAGAACAGATTTGTCAGACATGACCTCCCTTTGAGAAAGCCGTCCTGACTCAGTCCTATCTTACCATGCACTTCCAAGTATTCCGCGATCTCACCTTCAATAACAGACTCTAAAATCTTACCAATGACCAAAGTCAGGCTAACCGGCCTATAATTTCCTGTCTTCAGAATCCCTCCCTTCCTTTTTAAAAATAAATTTAGAGTACCCAATTCATTTTTCCAATTAAGGGGCAATTTAATGTGGCCAGTCCACCTACCCTGCACATCTTTGGGTTGTGGGGGTCAAACCCACGCAAACACGGGGAGAATGTGCAAACTCCACACGGACAGTGACCCAGAGCTGGAACCGAACCTGGGACCTCGGTGCCATGAGGCAGCAGTGCTATCCACTGCGCCACCGTGCTGCCCTCTCCCTCCCTTCCTAAACAGTGGTGTTACATTAGCCACTTTCGAGTCCTCTTGGACCCTTCCTGCCTCCAGTGATTCCTGAAAGATCACCACCAATGCCTCCACAATCTCCTGAGCTATCTCTTTTAGAACCTGGGGTGTAGTCCATCCGGTCCAGGTGACTTATCCATCTTCAGACCTTTCAGTTTCCCCAGAACCTTCTCCTTAGTGATGGCCACTGCACTCACCTCTACCCCCTGATCTCCTGGAGCTCTGGCTTCCCACCGGTGTCTTCCACCGTGAAGACCGATGCAAAGTAACTATTCAGTTTGTCTGCCATTTCTTTGTTTACCATTATTACTTCTCCAGCCACATTTTCCAGTGGTCCAGTGTCTATTTTTGCCTCTCTCTTACCTTTTATATATTGAAAGAAACTTTTTCTGCCTTTTTTTATATTACACTCATATTTACACTCATATTTCATCTTCTCTCCCCTTATTGCTTTTTTAATTGTCCTCTGCTCGCTTTTAAATGATTCCCAATCCTCTGGCTTCCCACTAATCCTTGACACTTTGTATGCTTTTATAGGCAATGTTTTGGGGGGATATGATTCGACAGATCATAATTGAACCAAGCAAGGCCAGTTCCACCCGTCGAAACGTATGGGAAAATAATCAAGTTAAAATTATTGAAGACTGTAGACAGGTCAAGAAGGATGAGGAGGGATTGGTTACCACAGTTATCATTTGTGTCTTTGATAAGGGCTATTTAAGTACTGGTGTTTGGCTGTAATACAATTCTTTGCTTAGTACATGTGCTCTTTCAATCTCTCCTTATTGGGGCAAGCCACGATAGAAAAGACTGCAGCACGTCAAGAAGGGAGCTTACCATCAGATTCTCAAGGGCAATTAGGTGTGGGCAACTAATGGTGACTGTGTCAGCAACACCCACATCCCATGGAAAAAATTAAATCAAAAATAAGGTTGATATAGTGCTTTCAGATCTACATCTGCCTCATTTACACCTGTCTCATTACACCCGCCTCATTTATACCCACCTCATTACACCTGCCTCATTTACACCCTGCCTCATTACACCCGCCTCATTTACACCCTGCCTCATTTACACCTGTCTCATTACACCCGCCTCATTTATACCCACCTCATTACACCCGCCTCATTTACATCCTGCCTCATTTATACCCGCCTCATTTACACCCACCTCATTTACACCCGCCTCATTTACACCCCACCTCATTTACATCCCGCCTCATTTACACCCCACCTCATTTACATCCCGCCTCATTTACACCCACCTCATTTACACCCCCTCATTTAGACCACCTCATTTATACCCGCCTCATTTACATCACCTCATTTACACCCCACCACATCAACATCCTACCTCATTTACACCCACCTCATTTACACCCACCTCATTTACACCCACCTCATTTACACCCCCTCATTTATACCCACCTCATTTACACCCCCTCATTTACACCCACCTAATTTACACCCCCTCATTTATACCCACCTCATTACACCTGCCTCGTTTACATCCGCTTCATTTACACCCACCTCATTTACACCCCTCATTTACACCCCCTCATTTATACCCGCCTCATTTACATCACCTCATTTACACCCCACCTCATCAACATCCTACCTTATTTACACCCACCTCATTTACACCCCCTCATTTACATCCCGCCTCATTTGCACTCACCTCATTTACACCCCCTCATTTACACCCCCTCATTTACACCCCCTCATTTATACCCGCCTCATTTATACCCGCCTCATTTACATCACCTCATTTACACCCCACCTCATCAACATCCTACCTCATTTACACTCACCTCATTTACACCCACCTCATTACACCCGCCTCGTTTACACCAGCCTCATTTACATCCTGCCTCATTTACATCCCGCCTCATTTACACCCATCTCATTTACACCCCCTCATTTACACCCACCTAATTTACGCCTGCCTCATTTATACCCGCCTCATTTACACCCACCTCATTTACATCCTGCCTTATTTACGTACATCAGATTTAAACCTGCCTGAGTTATAACGGCCTGATTTACACCCCAACTCATATTCACCCGCCTGATTTACACCCGCCTCAATTGAACCCACCTCATTCACACCTGCCTCATTTACACCCGCCTCATTTGAACCCACCTCATTCACACCAGCCTCATTTACACCTGCCTCATTTTCACCCACCTCATTTGCACCCCGCCTCATTTACACTCCACCTTATTTACGCCTGCCTCATTTACACTCACCTCATTTACTCCCGCCTCATTTACACCAATCTGCTTTACACCTGCCTGAGTTATACCACCTGATTTATACCCGCTGTTGTGAGCACCTGTTCAGACTCCCTCTGAATGACTTCAAATGGCTGCCTCACATGAGTTGTTTCAGCCTTTTCCTTGTCTCTAGACAAGGCTGCTCTGTTTTCAGCTACGATCAGTTCTTAGGCTATCTCTCTGGAAAGAAAACTGGCTGACTGAAAAGTGTTTTCTCCTAAAGCACTAAACTTCTAAAACTTTCAAAATGGCTGTCTCTCTGAGCAGGGGGAACTGAGTGACATCACTGCCACATCATGGCGCTCCTGGAACCGCAGGGGTTTGGAGGAGGACATCCACTCCCAGTGGCCGTCAAGGTGATAGTTACCTTGAACTTCTACGCAACAGGATCCTTCCAGGCGCTGAGTGTGGACTTGTCTGGGATCTCACAGACCTCCGTGCACAGGTGCATCCATGCCGTTATGGAGGCTCTGTTTGCCAGGGTGGCGCAATACATCAAGCTGAATCTGGACTGAACCCACCAGATTGTCCGGGCAGCGGGATACGCCGCCATCGCTGGAATGTCCCAGGTTCAGGGGGTGATTGAAGGGACACATGTTTCCTTACGAGCGCTGCCTTCACAAACTGAAAGCAGTACCTTCGATGAACGTGCAGCTAGTGTATGACCACCAGCTACTCCACATGCACGTCTGCTCCTGATACCCAGGCAGGATGCACAACGCCTTCATCCTGGCACACTCGACGGTTCCAGACACATTCGAGGCGCACCTCCGGGTGAGGGATTGGGTGCTGGGTGACAGGGGTTATCCGCTGCAGTCGTGGCTCATGACATGACATATGGCCACAGACCAACGTGGAGAACTGCTACAATTTTTTTTTTTTTTTTAAATAAATTTAGATTACCCAATTATTTTTCCCAATTAAGGGGCAATTTAGCGTGGCCAATCCACCTACTCTGCACATTTTTGGGTTGTGGGGGCGAAACCCACGCAGACACGGGGATAATGTGCAAACTCCACACGGACAGTCACCCAGAGCCGGGATCGAACCTGGGACCTCAGCGCCGTGAGGCTGCAGGGCTAACCACTAGGCCACCGTGCTGCCCTGAGAACTGCTACAATGAGGTCCATGCTGCGACCAGGGGCATGACAGAGTGGTGCATCGATGTCCTGAAAATGCGGTTCAGGTGCCTGGCCTGCTCTAGAGGAGCCGTCCAGTATCGCGCTAGGAGAGTCTCCCACACCATGGTGGCCTGCTGTGTCCTCCACAACATCGCGCAGCAGAGGGGTGACGTATTGGAGGAGGAGGAGGAACTCCAGGCCTCGTCTGATGGTGCGTATGCAGAGGAGGGCCAGGATAGGCAGGGAATAGGAGACCCCACAACATGTGCGCCAGGGCCGCCGTGCACAGGACGCTCGAATCACCGCCAGGTTCACTGACTGGGAGGCCTGGCCCCCGGTAGCTTGACCGTTCCATCCCACCCTCTCGCCCCCCTGACCAATCTCCCTCTATCCCCAACCCACAACCACCCCCACCCCACACCCCCTGGGCACCTGCACTCCCCTCTGTGCTTCTACCTGCTGCACTAAAGGGTGTGGATCCTGGGTTGGCAGTATCAATGGGTCTGGTCAATGGAATGGAGGATGATGACAACCTGCTTGGGACAGAGTACGGTGGCTGCCCTGGGGGCCTGTGCCCACCTCCCACACCCGTACGCTCCTCCCACCCCCTCCCCACCCGACACACCTTCTGCACAGCCCATCCCTCAGAGTACCAAGGTAGTTCAGAACGTTGGTGAACAAGTGTTTATTGTGCTGTTTGCAGGTATTGTGCCCTGGCTCCTATCACTAACTTTTGTGGTTCACCCAAACCAACTTAACTGGTTTCTACCTTTCTGGCTGTACGGGCCTTAATGCTCCCTCAAGGTGGTTCCCCAGCTGGGGGCCGTACGGTGGTGCAGTGGTTAGCAGAGAACATGGGTTCGATCCCGGCCAGGGTCACTGCCCGTGTGGAGTTTGCACATTCTCCCAGTGCCTGCGTGGGACTCACTCCCACAACCCAAAGATATTCAGAGTAGGTGGATTAGCCATACTAAATTGCCCTTAATTGGAAAAAAAGAATTGGGTAGTCTAAATTTATTTTAGAAATGAAAAAATTAAGAGTGGAGCTGGCCTGCTGCGAATCCCGCCCGTGACCTCGGTCTCTTTTGGTGGCCGTCCTCTGGGGGGATCAGGCTTTGATGGGCCCGGCTGCCTTCCTGGAGTCACAGATGGCATGGTGCCACCCTGTTCTTCCCACTGGCCATCAGATGAGCCAGGGACAGGACATTCCCTGGGAGGATTCAGGGATTCTGGGGCACTGCGGTGATCCAACACCTCTCCCGCGGGAGTCACCGGCACGGGCCCCATTACCTCCTCCTCTCTCGGGGTTCCCGATGGCCCCCAGGCTACTCCTTGGGATGGGGGTGCTCCACCATCATCTTGCACTGCCAAGCCTGGAGGCCCGCTGTCGTATCAACCAGTTTCTTCATGCTCGCGACCATGGAGCACAGGGACTGTGCCACATCCCACTGGGAATGTGCCATGTCACTCAGGGACTGTGCCACGTCCCACTGGGAATTTGCCATGTCACTCAGGGACTGTGCCACGTCCCACTGGGAATGTGCCATGTCACTCAGGGACTGTGCCACGTCCCACTGGGAATGTGCCATGTCACTCAGGGACTGTGCCACGTCCCACTGGGAATGTGCCATGTCACTCAGGGACTGTGCCACATCCCACTGGGAATGTGCCATGTCACTCAGTGACTGTGCTAGGTCCCTCTGTACCTGGTTGAGGTCAGCCAGCGCCAGGCCAATGCCATTGACGCCCTCAGCCGTGGCCTGTTGTGACTGGGACAAGCTTTGGAGCGCTGCAGCGATGTCCATGTTGCTGTGGCACATGGCTGCCTGTGACATGGCCGCCCTGTCCTGTGCATAAGCCTGCACAGAGTGCCCCAGGCCTTGGACATCTTGATCCATGGCTGATACCGTCGCACCCAAGGTTTCCACTGCAGACGCTGCCCATGCAGTGTTGGCCTGGGTGGCATGCAGTGTCGGCACCGCTTCCTGCCCCTGCAGGCGGTTGGACTCCTCCAACTACACCTGCATGCTGCTGACTCCCCCTCATGTAGTCCCCACTCTGCACCTGTACCTCCAACATTTAAAAAAAATTTTTAGAATACCCAATTCATTTTTTCCAATTAAGGGGCAATTTAGCGTGGCCAATCCACTTACCCTGCACATCTTTGGGTTGTGGAGGTGAAACCCATGGAAACATGGGTAGAATGTACAAACTCCACAAGGACAGTGACCCAGAGACAGGATCGAACCTGGGACCTTGGCGCCGTGAGGCAGCAGTGTTAACCACTGCACCACCATGCTGCCCTATGCATCACCAACATTGATGGGTCCACACTTTCCGGAAGCCCAAGACCCTGGAAGGCTGCTAGTCTCTGGGGTTGGGCTGTGCTCTGACCATCCTCCCCCCTCCGGTGCTCCTACCTCTACCTGATGTACTGCAGCAAGTGTGTGGTGCGCGCCAGATAGTACCTCAGGAGCCTCTTCACTATCATGCCCTACGCAGAGATCTCACCCTCACAACCCAAAGATGTGCAGGGTAGGTGAATTGACTATGCTAAATTGTCCTTTAATTGGGAAAAAATGAATTGGGTACTCTAAATTAAAAAAAAAAGAAAAGAAACATAATGAGCTGTAAAGCGACTATGGTTAGGAACCAGGAAATAGTTCACTATAGAAATAACAATAATCTGGTAAATACTTCATTATCATTGAATCATGTGGCAACCAGTTGGGTTGCCGATGGGTGAACCAGAAAGTCTTTGGTCTTTTCTCAATTAGCAGTTCCTGTCTAAAAAAGGCTTGCATTGGTATGGGGGAAGTGATGGAGTAGCGGTATTGTTGCTGGGCGAATGACCCAGGATCATGCTCTGAGAATCTGGGGTTGAATCCCACCACACCAGGTGGTGGAGTTTGAATTCAATGAATCTAATGATGACCATGAAACCATTGTCTTCAAAACTTATGCAGTTCACTAATGCCCTTTAGGGAAGGAAATCTGCCATCCTCACCTGATCTGGACTACACGTGTTTCCAGACCCACAGCAATACCCTCGGAAATAGCCTACCAAGCCACTCAATTCAAGGGCAATTAGGGTTAGATCATAGAATTTACAGTGCAGAAGGAGACCACTCGGCCCATCGAGTCTACACCGGCTCTTGGAAAGAGCATCCACCCAAGGTCCACACCTCCACCCTATCCCCATAACCTAGTAACCCCACCCAACACTAAGGGCAACTTTGGACACTCAGGACAATTTTAGCATGGCCAATCCACCTAACATGCGTATCTTTGGACTGTGGGAGGAAACCGAAGCACCCGGAGGAAACCCACGCAGACACGGGGAGAACGTGCAGACTCCGCACAGACAGTGACCCAAGCCGGGAATCGAACCTGGGACCCTGGAGCTGTGAAGTAATTGTGCTAACCTCTATGCTACCATGCTGCCCTGGGCAACAAATGCTGGCCCAGCCAGTAACGCCCACAACCCAATCTCAGGCTATCCCAAAGCGTTTCACAGCCAATGGGGTACTCTTTGAAATCACTGTTGGAAATGCGTCAGTCAATTTGTACACAACAAGATCCCAGTCATAAACGAACCAGAGAACCTGTTGGCAAGGGATAGATTTTGACCAGGATACCCTGGGGGGAACTCTCCTTCCCCTCTTCAAAATTGTTCCAAAGGATCTTCAACGTTAATCTGAGAGAGTAGATTTAACCACTGATCCAAATAACAGCAGCAGCCTCAGTGCTGCATTGGAATGCCAGCCTAGATTATGCATATGAGTCTTCGGGTGGGACATGAATCCAAAGAGATGGAAGAGAATAGCCACTGAGACAGCGCTGACATTCTAGGCAGATAAAATGAGGCATCATGAGAAAAAGTAGAGACATAAATTATAGCTCCAAAACCTAAGGAAATGTGAATGGTTAAAACTGGTTAAATGTGGTTCCGGTCACCATATTATCAAATGGATAATGAGGTACTGGAGAGGGTGCATAGATTATTTACAAGAACGGTACTGGAAAAGCAGGCATACATATCAAGAAAGGATTGGCTGGCTGGGTCACTTATCTCTTGAGAAAAGGCTGAGGGGTGATTGACTCGAGATCTTTAAAACGATGAAAGGTTTTGATAGGGCATTTACAGAGAGAATGTTTCCTCATGTATATTGTCAGTGGGCTAGTAATCCAGGGAGCCAGGGTAATACACAGGGGGGCCTGAAGGTCATGCAGTTGGGTAAAACCCCGGGGCGGAACGGGTATCCGGTGGAGTTTTACAAAAAATTTGCCGGGATAGTGGGGCAGGTGCTGGTCAGGGTCTTTAACGAGGCAAGAGACAGAGGGAGTTTACCCCTGACGATGACGCAGGCCACCATCTTGCTCATACTGAAATGGGATAAGGACCCGGAGGCTTGTGGGTCATACAGGCTGATCCCTTTGATCAACAGGGTAGCATGGTGGTTAGCATAAATGCTTCACAGCTCCAGGGTCCCAGGTTCGATTCCCGGCTGGGTCACTGTCTGTGTGGAGTCTGCACGTCCTCCCCCTGTGTGCGTGGGTTTCCTCCGGGTGCTCCGGTTTCCTCCCACAGTCCAAAGATGTGCGGGTTAGGTGGATTGGCCATGCTAAATTGCCCGTAGTGTCCTAATAAAAAAAAGTAAGGTTAAGGGGGGGGGTTGTTGGGTTACGGGTATAGGGTGGATATGTAGGTTTGAGTAGGGTGATCATGGCTCGGCACAACATTGAGGGCCGAAGGGCCTGTTCTGTGCTGTACTGTTCTATGTTCTATGTTCTAACGTAGACGCCACGTTATTGGCCAAGGTTTTGGCGACTAGAATTGAGGACTGTGTACCGGATGTAATTGTGGAGGACCAAACTGGGTTTGTAAAGGGGAGACAGCTGGTGGTCAACATAAGAAGGCTGCTCAACGTGATTATGATGCCCCCGGAGAGTAGGGAGGTAGAGATAGGGGTAGCAATGGATGCTGAAAAGGCCTTTGACCGGGTCGAGTGGGACTATTTGTGGGAGGTACTAGGACGGTTTGGGTTTGGGACGGGGTTCATCGACTGGGTTAGGCTATTGTATCAGGCCCCGGAGGCGAGTGTAAGGACGAACAGGACAACATCGGACTACTTTAGTAGCACGGTAGCATGGTGGTTAGCATAAGTGCTTCACAGCTCCAGGGTCCCAGGTTCAGTTCCCGGCTGGGTCACTGTCTGTGCGGAGTCTGCACGTCCTCCCCGTGTGTGCGTGAGTTTCCTCCGGGTACTCCGGTTTCCTCCCACAGTCCAAAGATGTGCGGGTTAGGTGGATTGGCAATGCTAAATTGCCCGTAGTGTCCTACAAGTAAGGTTAAGGGCGGGGGGGGGAGAGGGGGGGGGGAGAGTGGGGGGGGGGGGGGGGTTGTTGGGTAACGGGTATAGGGTGGATACGTGGGTTTGAGTAGGGTGATCATTGCTCGGCACAACATCGAGGGCCGAAGGGCCTGTTCTGTGCTGTACTGTTCTACGTTCTACGTTTAGACAGGGCTACCCTCTCTCCACACTGCTGTTTGCGCTGGCCATAGAACCGCTGGCAATTGCACTGAGAGCTTCTAGGGGCTGGAAAGGGCTCGTCCAGGGGGGAGTGGAAGTCTCGTTATACGTGGATGATCTGCTGTTATATGTATCAGATCCAGTGGTGGGGATGGACGGTATTATGGCAACCCTGAGGGAATTTGGCCGGTTCTCCGGATACAAACTGAACATGGCTAAGAGCGAGTTGTTTGTAATTCAGGCGAGGGGACAGGAGAGTAGGCTGAAGGGGTTGCCGTTCAGGCTAGTGGGGGAGAGTTTCCGATATTTGGGGATTCAGGTGGCACGGGACTGGGGCAAGTTGCACAAACTCAACCTGTCCCGACTGGTGGAACGAGTGAGGGAGGAGGTCCGGAGGTGGGATGTGCTCCCGCTGTCATTGGCAGGGAGGGTGCAGACTGTTAAGATGACGATTCTCCCGCGATTCTTGTCCTGTTTTTCAGTGTCTCACCACCTTTGTCCCGTGGTCCTTCTTTAAGAGGGTGAATAAAATTATTCTGGGATTTGTATGGGCAGGGAAGTCCCCGCGGGTGAAGAGGGTGATGCTTGAAAGGAACAGAGGGGAAGGGGGGCTGGCGTTTCTGAACGTCAGCAACTATTACTGGGCGGCCAACATAGCGATGATAAGGAAATGGATGGTGGGTGCGGGGTCGGTTTGGGAGCGGATGGAGGCTGCTTCGTGCAGGGGCACCAGCTTAGCAGCCCTGGTCACGGTGCCTCTGCTGCTTTCGCCGGCACGGTACTCCATTAGCACGATAGTGGTGGCAGCTCTTCGGATCTGGGGCCAGTGGAGGAGGCATGTAGGGGAGGTAAGAGCATCGGTGTGGACTCCAATCTGCGGCAACCACCGATTTGCCCCAGGGAACATGGACGGGGGGTATCGACTGTGGAGGAGGGCGGGGATTGTGAGGATGGGGGATCTGTTCCTGGAAGGGAGCTTTCCGAGCATGAGGGCGCTGGAGGAGAAGTTTGGGCTGGCGAGAGGGAACGACTTTAGATACTTGCAGGTGAGGGAGTTTGTACGCAGACTGGTGCCGTCCTTCCACTGAAGGGGAGGCAGGACAGGGTGGTTTCTAGGGGAGAGGTGGGAGAGCGTAGAGTTTCAGACGTCTACAAGGAGCTAATGAGAGCTGAGGATACGCAGACCGAGGACCTGAAGCTTAAGTGGGAAGAGGAGCTCGGCGGGGAGATGGAGGACAGTGTCTGGACAGAAGCCCTGAGCAGAGTAAACACGACCGCAACATGCGCCAGGCTCAGCCTGATTCAGCTTAAGTTTGTGCACCGGGCCCACATGACGGTGGTCCGGATGAGCAAATTCTTCGGGCTGGAGGACAAGTGTGCTAGATGCGCCGGAGGGCCGGCTAACCATGTACACATGTTCTGGTCGTGCCCTAAACTCAGGGGGTATTGGCAGGGATTCGCAGATGTCATGTCCTGGGTGTTAAAAACGGGTGTGGTAATGAGCCCTGAGGTGGCAATCTTTGGGGTTTTGGAGGACCCGGGAGTCCAGGGAGAGAGAGCAGCCAACGTTCCGGCCTTTGCTTCCCTGGTAGCCCGGCGATGAATACTATAAGCATGGAGGGACTCAAAGCCCCCGAGGGCTGAGTTATGGCTATCGGACATGGCGAGCTTTCTTGGCCTAGAGAAAGTCAAGTTCGCCTTGAGATGTTCGCTACTAGGGTTCACCCGAAGGTGGCAGCCACTTATTGACTTCTTCGCAGAGGAGTAAGCGTCAGCAGGGGGCGGGGGGGGGCCTAGGGTAGAGTAGAGTAGGGGGATATTGAGGCAGGTCCTTGCATGAACAGAGCAGTGGCTTGCACTATGTTTAATTTGTGTCTTGACTTCTTTTTTTGTACTGTACAATGTCACTTTTTCTATATGCCTAAAATACCTCAATATAATTGTTTGTTGAAAAAAAAATTTAATTCAATTAAAATCAGGAATTAAACGTCTAATGAAACCAATGTCGATTGGCGATAAAAAAAATCCATCTGGTTCACTAATGTCCTCTAAGGAAGGAAATCCGCCGTCCTGTAGCCATCTCAGATGGCCATCTGCAAAGGATCTTGGGAATTATGGCCAACCCAGGACTCAGACACACTCGGAGCTTGTGTGTGTATTTGCAACCCAGATAGCCAGACGCGATCGAAACCCCCGCTCGTTTGCATTCTAATGGCCCATTTCCTCAGAACAAAAGGACTGTACTCGGGTAACGATACAGATGCAGAGTAACCGGCGCCACTCGCTTTGCTAAGAAAGCCCAAACAGCCAAGGTCAATGACCGCTCAGGGCACGCCCAGCCATCAAGGCCCTTTATTGGCTCAAATCGAAGACAGCGATAGAAGCCTGTTGAATTATTGGGTCCAAAGCTAAGGACCGCCCTAAAGAGGGCAAAATCCCAGAGGGATAAAAAGAGCGCTGCCATGTGTGCGGTCTCTCTTGGCTCCGGTCTACGCCTAAAACCTACTCTTAAATGCCCTCAGGGATGGGCAACAAATGTTGGCCCAGTGAGCGTCGCCCACATCCCATGAACAAATGGGGAAAAAAAGAGAGACCAGCAATATAAGATCATCACCAAGAACTCCCAACAGGGAATTCAGAAGAAAATTCCTTTTCCCTGTATTAGGACCCAGGAAGCCGAATGGTGAGGTGGGCAATGATTTATTACAGTCACAAAATGTCTGCTTATGGCAGCGAATATATTTGCAGAGTACAGTTCCATTGGGACAACCAACATGCTGGTCCCTGTCTGGGCCGGCCTTTATACCGAGTTCCTATGAGCCCCAGCTGGGCGGGTCTGTCCTCACGAGCAGCGGGGCAGCTCATATTCCGCTAGACCCATAGGGTATCCTCGCCGGCCTTGTGGGGGTCATTACACCCAGAGAGTGGTGAGAATGTGGATCTCATTACCACAGGGATTTTAGTGAATAGCATTTAAGAGAGAGCTAGACAAATATATATGTGAGAAGTGAATAAAGAGTTACACTAATAGATTGAGGAGGAACGTCTTCACCCAAAGGGTTGTGAATCTATGGAACTCCTTGCCCAGTGAAGCAGTTGAGGCTCCTTCATTACATGTTTTTAAGGTAAAGATAGATAGTTTTTTGAAGAATAAAGGGTTTAAGGGTTATGGTGTTCGGTCCGGAAAGTGGAGCTGAGTCCACAAAAGATCAGCCATAGAACATAGAACAGTACAGCACAGAACAGGCCCTTCGGCCCTCGATGTTGTGCCGAGCCATGATCACCCTACTCAAACCCACGTATCCACCCTATACCCGTAACCCAACAACCCCCCCCGTAACCTTACTTTTTTAGGACACTACGGGCAATTTAGCATGGCCAATCCACCTAACCCGCACATCTTTGGACTGTGGGAGGAAACCGGAGCACCCGGAGGAAACCCATGCACACACGGGGAGGACGTGCAGACTCCGCACAGACAGTGACCCAGCCGGGAATTGAACCTGGGACCCTGGAGCTGTGAAGCATTTATGCTAACCACCATGCTACCGTGCTGCCCATGATCTCATTGAATGGCGGAGCAGGCTCGAGGGGCCAGATGGCCTACTCCTGCTCCTAGTCCTCATGTTCTTATGTTCTTATTTAGATAAACAAAAAGTGGGAAGAAGTTGGACTGGAGTATAAACCCCAGCGTGGACTCGCTGGGCCGGGTGGCCTGATTCTGTGCCATATGCCCTCTGGCATGTAAACTAAATAGGGCAGAGGCAGTGTGAAAACCTGGAGTAGGATCCAGTGGCTCAGGAGTCGAGTCGAGTTTTTCTTGCAGGGATGATCCAGGGCCACTGGAACCGTGCTCCACTTCACAACGATCAGGCAGCCAAGGTGTTGCATGTTATTGTGGAGCAGGTATAGGGCAGCACGGTGGCCTAGTGGTTAGCACAGCTGCCTCACGGCGCTGAGGTCCCAGGTTCGATCCCGGCTCTGGGTCACTGTCCGTGTGGAGTTTGCACATTCTCCCCGTGTCTGCGTGGGTTTTGCCCCCACAACCCAAAAATGTGCAGAGTAGGTGGATTGGCCACACTAAATTGCCCCCTTAATTGGAAAAAATAATTGGGTAATCTAAATTTTAAAAAAAAAATTGTGGAGCAGGTACAGGTTGGACAACTTTCCCCGGGCAGGGAGGGAGCAGATTCGGTGACAATGAGGAGGTGAAATCTGCACGCACATCGGGTTGGAAGACAGGTAAGGAGACTTGGCGAAGGTTTTCAGTATTTAGCGACGAGGAACTATTGATTTGTTGAAACAATGTGTTATCTGGCTTAACTCGAATGATTAACTTGACAAAGATTATCAAGGCCTGGCTGACGACTGCTTGGAGGAGGTCAGGGCACCACTCTGCGCACCGCTCAGCGCACCGCTCAGCGCACCGCTCAGCGCACCGCTCGAGTCTGGCCACAACGGGGAAGGCATCCCTGGGAACGGGAGGGGGTCCAGAACGGGGGCAGTGGGGGGGACGGAGGGGGCAGTGGGGGGGACGGAGGGGGCAGTGGGGGGGACGGAGGGGGCAGTGGGGGAGACGGAGGGGGCAGTGGGGGGCGACGGAGGGGGGGGGGGTTAGGTAGAGAGTGAGCCGTCCAACCCCGTAACAAAATGTCTGCCAGCATGCCATGGTGTGCAGGTGACGAGGACACGGCCGCTGGTTCCCCTGTGGCTTCCGGCCACAGGCCACTGACGCACCCGTGAGGAGGCCATAGTTTACTGGCCGTTGGATGCAGAAAGTGACCAGGGGTTAGGCTGACCGCGTGTCAGCAGCGCGACCAGGCCACCGGGACACACTGGTATCCCATGGCTGGCGGCTGCCGAGGTGTCGACTAACGTCCGTCTAACATGTTCCGTTTCTCTGCCTCCCACCACCCTTCTGTAGGTTAGCACAATGTCTGTGAACAGAACGCCTATGTTCTGCGCAGTGGTTGGGGCCGCTCTACTGGATTTGGAGATGCAGCAGCATCCACACCCACAACCCGCAGTGGCTGCAGGGCCAGCTGCAGCAGCAGAGGGAAGGGCCGAGGAGTTGCCAGTCGTCGAGCAGCATGGGGGGGGGGGGAGGAGGAGGAGGAGGAGGAGGAGGAAGAGGAAGAGGAGAGAGTGAGGGTGCAGCCACGGCGTCAGAGGCGACGACCAAAGCCGAGGGTGTACCGTGTCCGGGTCTCTTTCCTAACAATGCCAGACATCACCTGCAGGAGAAGACTCCGGCTGAGTAGGCAGACGGTGATACATATCTGCGAACTCCTGTCGCACCTCGCCCCACGTGGAACGGGGGGAGGACACGCGATCCCGGTAGCCATCAAGGTGACGGTTGCTCTGAACTTCTATGCTACCGGCTCCTTCCAGTCTCCGAGCGGGGACGTCTCTGAGATCTCCCAGTCATCGGTGCACAGGTGCATCCGGGATGTGACCGACGCCCTCTATGCCATCGCCGATCGCTACATCACCTTTCCCGAGGACCAAGCAAGTCAAGACTCACGAGCCCGTGGATTTGCCAGTGTGGCCGGGATACCGAGGGTTCAGGGGTCAATCGACTGTGTTCACGTCCCCATGCGCCCGCCTGCTGTGGACAAGGAAGTGTTCACAAACAGGAGGGGGACATACTCCATTAATGTCCAGGTGGTATGCGACCCCCACATGAGGTTCATGAACGTCTGTGCAAGGTTCCCAGGGAGTGTGCATGACTCCTACATACCAGCGCAGTCGTTCATCCCTGCGATGTTTGAGGGACGTCCCCCCCGGCTGAGGGGCTGGTTGCTCGGCGACAGGGGTTATCCGCTGAGGTCTTGGCTGATGACGCCTATACGGAGGCCTCAGACCAATGCGGAAACACGATACAACGAGGCCCATGCAGCAACCAGGGGTGTGGTGGAGCGCTGCCTTGGCCTCCTGAAGATGAGATTCAGGTGCCTGGACCGCTCCGGAGGGGCCCTGCAGTACCAGGCCGACAGGGTCGCTCGCATTGTAGTGGTCTGCTGTGCGCTGCACAACATCGCGATGCAGAGGGGAGATGACCTGTTGCAGGAGGCGGAGGGAGAAGCTAGTGGCAGTGGTGCCAGCACAGAGGAGGAGGAGGAGGAGGAGGAGGAGGAGGAGGAGGAGGAGGAGGAGGAGGACGCTGGCGGAGTGGCGGGCGCAGCACGCAGACACGACCCAGGTGCTGGTGATGTCCAGGAGGCGGCACGACGGACCCGGCAAGGACGGCGGGCACGCGACGCCCTGGTGGCAGCACGGTTCACGCATCGCATGTGACGTCCCCGATGAACACCAAACCACCACCTGCATCGCTAGTCATGCAGAGGGTCACCACACAACTGCCACCACCACAACCCCCCCCCCCCCCCCCCCCCCCCCCCCCTCAGTGTACACTGCTCCACTTCGACATGACGCTTATCACTGGGTACAGACGGAATGGCACAACATTGATGGCTGTGTCAGCGGGTGTGATCAGTGCCATGTGGAATGATGACAGCCCGCTCTGCGAAGAGCTGTGAGCTCAGAATCGTTAGAGAGAGTTTGACCCATGGCAATAGCTGAACCATCCACCTTGGTGGCCGCTGAGTTCGTCACTGACACTCCATCACGTGCCCGCGTGGGCTAGCTATGGGAGGGGGGTAGGGGCAGGGACTGCACACCCGGCACCAAGGTTTCACCACCCGTCACCCCCAGCGACACTCGGTCACCATCACGATTCCTGTGCCTGTGGAACAATCACACGGTATTACAAGTAAGGTGGAACAGTGCGTTTAATATTAACAATTATTTACAGGTGCCCTAGCCCCTGCAACTAAACTGTGCCCTTCACCCGTGCCAACTTACTCAGTGTCTATCTTAGTTGCCTTATGGGCCCTACCACTACGTCTAAGTGAATCCCCAGATGATACAGCAGGGGTGGAGGAGGATTGCTGCGAATCGCCCCCCTCGACTCGTTTCTCCTTGGCTATGCGTTTCCTGGGGCGACCCGACCTGGATGGGCCAGGCTGCTCTGCGGGCGTCTCGGGTGACATTGTGCCACCCTGCTCTGCCTGCTGCCCACCCGATGCACCAGGGATGGGACGGGGGGAGGCCGAGAATTCCGGGATGTCCCGTGATGGAGTTAATGGGACGGGCCCCGAAACCTCCTCCTCCCTTGGGGAGCCCGGTGGCCCCCGGGCCTCACTTTGGGACAGAGGTGCGAGCGGGGAGGTTCCCCGTCGCACCACCGACACCTGGCGCTGCCGGTCCTGGAGGCCTGCAACGGTATCCACCAGGATCCGAAGGTTTGCAGAGACGGAGTCCAGGGAGTTAGACATTCCCGCCAGGGACTGTGCGATCTCAACCTGTGTGTGCACGACGCCATCCAGCACATGTGTCAGGCGGTTGATGGTCTCCGCGACCGACTGCTGGGACTGTGCTATCGACTGCCATGGCGTGCTGCGACTGACCAATGACCTGCTGAGACTCGGCCATGGCCCGCAGGGCGCCGGCAATGTCGTTTTGGCTCTGGCACATTGCTGCCTGTGAGAGGGCCACCCTGTCCAGGGCCGAGGATGACGCGTGCACATTAACCCCAACGTCTTGCATAACCTGACCCATTGCCTCCACCGCGGATGCCACCCGTGCGGTGTCGGACTGGGTCTCTGCCATGAGCGGCACCACTCCCTGCTCTTGGACGCGGTTCGACTCCTCTAACAGCGCCTGCAGAGTCTGGAAGGAAGCCCTCATCCCGTCATTGTTTCCCTGGGTTTCCTGAGGCATCGGCTGTGCGGGTGGGTTGATAAACTCCAGGAACTCAGAAAACGTCTGGGAGCCAGCTGCATCCTGGGCCTGGTCTGGCCTCCGCGAGTCCGGGCCCTCTGTTGCTCCGACCTCCACCTGCTGTACCTGCTCAGCTGTGATGTGCCAACCAGACTGTGCCCCAGGAGACTCATCACTAAATAGGCCCGCCGGGGTGTGTGTCTCTGGGATGATGGATGTGGTGGGAGAAAGCAGTGCCGCAAGCCCGACGCTCTCAATGCTTAGGTCCTCGTCCATGGTGTGGGGCTGCTCAGCGACAGGAGGGTTGTCCCTGGCCATTTCTGGTGGTGGTGGTGGACTTCGAACCCTCTGTGCGTCCTGGTCCGCAGATTGGGTTGGGGCGGATAGGGCTGCCCGCTGATCGGGCACCCTCTGTTGTGAGGCCCCGGGTGAGGTGGCGGCAGATTCCTGTCTCCGTTTGGAGGCAGACGGCCCTGGTCGTTCGGCATCACGTCCTAGGGAAGAGAATGAGACGGGTTATTTCGATTTGCTCGGCAGGCCGCTGGACGGTCCCAGTGGGCAGGGTGTGTGAAGGGACAGAGGATGGGGGAGGTGTCCCAGTGGGCAGGGTTTGTGAAGGGACAGAGGATGGGGGAGGGGGGGGGTGTTTGTCAGGGAGGGTTGTCTCACTTGCTGCAGTTCCGCCAACCTCGCATTGCGCGATATCGCGGGTGGCAGACCCCCCAACAAGGTCCAGTGCCCTCTGTTCAAAGGTGCTGAGGGGGTGCATGTTGGGCGAACCCCCTCCAGTCTTGTGCCGCTCACGGTGGTTATGACCGGCCTTGGCCTGTTGGGGGAGGGAACATAGGTAGATCATTACAAAACGGTAGGTATCAGCAGTCCGTTCAGATACTGGCACAGTTTGGGGGGGGCAAGTTATCATCAGACGATTGCATCTCTCCTCGGGGCCAGAGCGCTGGGTCTGTGACAACTTTGTGAACCACCCTCAAATAACTCTGCCCCAATCCCTCTCCCCCCCCCCCCCCCCCCCCCCCGCCCCCCCGGGCAGTTAAGGGGGAGGGATGGTTGTGACTAGGGGGCACCCTCATGGCACTTACCCTGGCAGACCTGGTGAGGTCGTGTAGCTTCTTCCGACATTGCTCTGCTGAGCGAGGGGTCTGCCCCACAGCACTGACGGCAGCAGCCACGTCATGCCAGGCCTGGCGTACCGTGCTGGCAGGTTGGCGATGCCCTCTCCGCGGGCGGATGATGCCCCTCCTCTGCTCCACGGCATCGAGCAGCGCCTCGACGTCAGCATCTACAAAGCGAGGAGCAGCTCTCCTCGGCTCCGACATCCTGCTCGACAGATTCTGTGGTCGCCCGCGCCTTTTTACGGCGTCGGGCGGCGTCACATGGGCGGGTTCGTGTCGTCGTCGCGTTCCGTCGTCATCACGCACGTAATTGACGCGGCCGCGCTACTAGCCCATTTCCAGGAATTGAATCCGTCGGGAAATGAAGCCTTCGCAACCGTCGTAATACGGTCCCGATTTTTACGACTGTGAACCACCCTCAAATAACTCTGCCCCAATCCCTCTCCCCCCCCCCCCCCCCCCCCCGCCCCCCCGGGCAGTTAAGGGGGAGGGATGGTTGTGACTAGGGGGCACCCTCAATTTCGCCCATTGTTTTTCACTTTGCGTATTTGTTTAATTCTCTCTTGGAAAGTTACTGCTGAATCTTCATCTGCTGCTCTTTTAAGAAGCTTTTAAGCACTGGCCTCTCTAAAGGAAGACCTCCTTTCCTCCGCCGCCCCGCAATATCCATCCGCCATCTTCTTGTGGGGCGGCCTCGGGGAGGACGGCAACCGCACATGCGCGAGTGACGTCATTTATGTGACGCCGGCCGCGTCATTTACGCGGCGCCGCTTTTTATCCGGTGCCAAGGCCCAGCCCCCCCACTCCTAGCCCCCCCCCCAGGGGCGGGAGAATAGGGAGCTGGGAGCGGGCTCCGACGCCGGAGTAAAACACTCCGGTTTTCACTCCGGCGTCAGCATTTAGACTCCCGTTGGGAGAATGGCGCCCCCTACTGTAATGTTCTATGTTCTATTAAGGGAATAGTGTAGAGGGACTTTAGAGGGGTTTCACAGGACGGCGCAACATCGAGGGCCGAAGGGCCTGTACTGCGCTGTAATGTTTTATGTACTCCAGCTAAGCCTAAACAGAGGTTTATAACAATTTAGCATAGTGTTCTTGTTTTTGTACTCCATGCCTCTACTATTAAATCCCATCCGCGTGTTTAATAGCCTTCTTGACATGTCCTCAATAATTTGTGAACATGCGGCCTCCAGGTTTCTCTGTTCCTGCACCCTTTTTAAAATTGCACCATTTATTTTGCATTGTCTCTCCCCATTCTTCCTGCCAAAATGTAGCACTTCACACACCCCAGCATTAAATTTCATCTGCCATGGATCTGTCCATTTCACCTGTCTACCCATGCCCTCCTGAAATCTTTTACTTCCCTGCATATTGTTTGCTACATTTCTGAGTTCTGTGCTAGGTCCAGACTATGAGATTGTTCCCCATGAACCCAAGTCAAGATCGTTAATATGAATCAAAAGGAGCTGTGCTCCTGGCAAACTCCACTTTACACCTCCTTCCAGTCTGAAAGGCAATCATTCAACACTACCCTCTGCTTCCTGTCACTTGGCCAATTTTGTGTCCATGCTGTCGCTGACCCTTTGATCCTTTGGGCTTTGATTTTGCTGACAAGTCTATTACGTGTTATTTTATCGAATGCCTTTTGAACATCAACTGCACTTCTCTCATCAAGGTATCCGTCTCTGCCATCAAGTTAGTCAAACACAATTTTCCTTTAACAAATCCAATCTGTCTATCATTTATTAACCCATGATTTTCCAAGCAGAATTTTTTCCCCCTAGACTATTGTCATGAAAGGTTTTCCCACCACTGACATTAGGTTGACTGGTCGGTAGCTGTTGAGTTTATCCTTGTCTTTTTTTTGAATGGGGTTGTAATATTTGAAATCCTCCAATTCTCACTTGCAAATCTGTTACCTCGAGGGCTGAAAGCTGCCGGATTTCTGTAGTAACACTTTTTCACTAGATCTAGAAAGCACAGTCTGAGTGTGGAGGAGACAGATTCACACGAGTGGTTAGGATCTGGAATATACTGTGTGTGAGTGTGGAGGAGAGACAGATTCACATAGCAAGTGATTAGGATCTGGAATGTACTGTTTGAGAGTGGGGTGGAGGCAGATTGACTCGTCATTTAAAAGGACATTTTACTGTTATCCAAAAAGTAAATAAAATTGGAGGGCCACAGGGAAAAGACAGGGGATTGACACCAGGTGAATCATTCTTTCAGAGAACCAGCAGACATGACAGGCTGAATGTCAGGCTGAATAGTCTCCTTCCGTATTGTAACCATCCGATGATTCTAAGTTACTCTACATGGTCCTCTGTTGTGGGAGGACTGATACATTGTGTGGCAAATGCTGCGCACATACTCCCTCTGCTGTCTCAGTGTGGAAGTTCAGGATGAGGGCTACATTCTGAGCAGCAACGTGCTCACACATCCCTGAGTCAGAGAAGAGTGAGGAATCAGTCGGGTCACCTTCCAGGTCCCAGCAGGAAAGTAAGTGTTGGTGGATGTCGGGGGAAGAGATGGATTGCACACTCACTGAGCTGGGCCACTTCAGAGAGGAGCTCAGAGTGAACCATGTTGGCGTGAGTTAAGAGTCACATCTCGGTCAGACTGGGTAAGGATGTCAAGTTTTCTTCACTAAAGGGCATAACATAGTATATGCACCACAGAATCAGGCCATTCAGCCCAACATAATTGTGCTGTGTTTACTCTCCACACTAACATCCTACCATCCTACTTCACCTTTCCCCAACCAATATAATCTTCAATATCTGCTTCCCTTGTGTTTGTATCATTTTCCTTACTATCCATCCACACAATTCAGCCAGACCACTTCTTGTGGCAATGTTTCTACATTCTCGCTACTCTCTTTTGAATTCCCGCTTGGGTTAATCTTGAATTAATCAGTTGGGCTTTTAATCAGAATTTTGCAGCTTGGTTGTTACTTTTTGCTGAAACAACTATTTTATTCCTTTTTTAAGCACCCAATTTACTTTGTCCAATTAAGGGGCAATTTATCATGGCCAATCCACCTGCACTGCTCATCTTTGGGTTGTGGGGGTGAAACCCACGCAAACACGGGGAGAATATGCAAACTCCACACGTATAGTGACCCAGAGCCGGGATCGAACCCGGGACCTCGATGCTGTGAGGCAGCAGTGCTAACCACTGCACCACCGTGCTGAAGCATTTTATTCCCAGCTGTTTCCACCTTTTGGAGGGATTAAAATTCAGGCTCTCTGGATTATCTGCGTTACTCAATAGTGAAACCACTGCACCACCGGACCTATGATATGATGCTGGCCCCTTTCAAAACCTGGGACACTCATTCAGGAACAATCGGCCTGGTCAATTCAAAATAATAATTATCAAGGATTTCATAACACAATATTTGGAAAACAGTGTTATAATTAGACAAAGTTAGCATGGATTTATGAAGGGGAAATCATGCTTGACAAATCTATTGGAATTCTTTGAAGATGTAACTAAGAGAGTTGACCAGGGAGACCTGGTGGATGTGGTTTATTTAGACTTTCAGAAGGCTTGCGACAAGGTCTCACATAGCAGATTACTATGTACAATTAAAGTGCATGGGATTGCGGGAAGTGTCTTGAGATGGGTAGAAAGCTGATTAGCAAACACAAAGCAAAAAGTTGAAATAAATGGGTCATTTTCCGATTGGCAGACAGTGACTAGTCGGGTACCACAGGGATCTGTGCTAGGACCCCAACTGTTCTTCACATTACATATTAATGATTTGGACAAGAGAATTAAATGTAGTATTTCCAAATTTGCAGGTGATATAAAGTTGGGTGGGAGGGTGAACTGTGAGGAGGATGCAGGAGATTCTTCAACAGGATTTGGACAGGCTGAGTGAGTGGGCGTATGCATGGCAGATGCAGTATAACATGGATAAATGAGAGGTAGCACTTTGGTAGCAAAAATAGGAAGGCAGATTATTATTTGAATGGGTGTGATTTTCACAGTAACTTCATTGCAGTGTTAATGTAAGGCTACTTGTGAGATTAATAAATTGAGGGACATGGATACTCAGGGGGACCTTGGTATCCTCATGCATCAGTCACCGAAAGTAAGCACGCAGGTACAGCAGACAGTATACAGCAAGCAGTAAACAAGGCAAATCCTATGTTGGCCTTCATAGCGAAAGGGTTTGAGCATTGGAATAGAGATGTTTTACTGCAATTGTATAGAGCATTGGTGAGGCCACACCTGGAGTATTTTGTGCAGTTTTGGTGTCCTTATTTGAGAAAGGATGTATTTTTTTCACAAACAATGTTATTGAGGTATATTAGGCATATAGAAAAAATGACATTGTACAGCACAAACAAAAAAAGGAGTCAGGACACAAATTCCACATTAAACATGATGCAAACCACGGCTCTGTTCACGCACGGACCTGCCTCAATATCCCTGTACTCTACTCTACCCTATCCCCCCCCCCCCTCCCCCCCCCCGCTTCCAGGTCCCCCGAAACTCCAAAGATTGCCACCTCCGGGCTCATTACCACTCCAGTTTTCAACACCCGGGACATGACATCTGCGAATCCCTGCCAATACCCCCCGAGTTGAGGGCACGACCAGAACATGTGTACATGGTTAGCCGGCCCTCCGGCGCATCTTGCATACTTGTCCGCCAGCCCGAAGAATCTGCTCAACCAGGTCACCATCATGTGGGCCCGGTGCACGACCTTAAACTGGATTAGGCTGAGCCTGGCGCATGTTGCGGTCGTGTTTACTCTGCTCAGGGCTTCTGCCCAAATACCGTCCTCCAGGTCCCCCCCCCCCGAGCTCCTCCTCCCACTTAAGCTTCAGGTCCTCGGAGTGCGTATCCTCAGCTCTCATTAGCTCCTTGTAGACGTCTGAAACTCTACGCTCTCCCACCTCTTCCCTAGAAACCACCCTGTCCTGCCTTCCCTTCGGTGGAAGGACGGCACCAGTCTGCGTACAAACTCCCTCACCTGCAAGTATCTAAAGTCGTTCCCTCTCGCCAGCCCAAACTTCTCCTCCAGCGCCCTCATGCTCGGAAAGCTCCCTTCCAAGAACAGATCCCCCATCCTCACAATCCCCGCCCTCCTCCACGGTCGATACCCCCCGTCCATGTTCCCTGGGGCAAATCGGTGGTTGCCGCAGATTGGAGTCCACACCGATGCTCTTACCTCCCCTACATGCCTCCTCCACTGGCCCCAGATCCGAAGAGCTGCCACCACTATCGTGCTAATGGAGTACCGTGCCGGCGAAAGCGGCAGAGGCGCCGTGACCAAGGCTGCTAAGCTGGTGCCCCTGCACGAAGCAGCCTCCATCCGCTCCCAAACCGACCCCGCACCCACCATCCATTTCCTTATCATCGCTATGTTGGACGCCCAGTAATAGTTGCTGAAGTTTGGCAACGCCAGCCCCCCTTCTCCTCTGTTCCTTTCAAGCATCACCCTCTTCACCCGCGTGGACTCCCCTGCCCAGAAAAATCCCAGTATAATTTTATTCAGCCTCTTAAAGCAGGACCGCGGGACAAAGATGGGGAGACACTGAAAAACAAACAAGAATCGCGGGAGAATCGTCATCTTAACAGTCTACACCCTCCCTGCCAATGACAGCGGGAGCACATCCCACCTCCGGACCTCCTCCCTCACTCGTTCCACCAGTCGGGACAGGTTGAGTTTGTGCAACTTGCCCCAGTCCCGTGCCACCTGAATCCCCAAATATCGGAAACTCTCCCCCACTAGCCTGAACGGCAATCCCTTCAGCCTACTCTCCTGTCCCCTCGCCTGAATTACAAACAACTCGTTCTTAGCCATGTTCAGTTTGTATCCGGAGAACCGGCCAAATTCCCTCAGGGTTGCCATAATACCGTCCATCCCCACCATTGGGTCCGATGCATATAACAGCAGAACATCCGCGTATAACGAGACTCTATGTTCCACTCACCCCCCCCCCCGCCCCCCCCCTCCTCAGCTTCCTATAAAAGTCCCTAAAGACCTTATTTAGCCCTGCTGGATCACCCACTAGATTACCCTCCCCATCCACTACCCTCCCTATTTCCCTAGCCGCTTCCCTCTTCCTCAGTTGCTGCGCAAGCATTCTACTGGACTTCTCCCCATTGAGGAATGACGTTCTTGCCATGGAGGGAGTTACCAGGCTGATTACTGGAATGGCAATACTGTCATATGAGGAGAGACTAAATCGGTGAGGGGGGATCGAAACTTATAAAATTCTAACAGGATTAGACAGGGTAGATTTAGAAAGTGTTCCCAATGGTGGGGGAGTCCAGAACCAAGGGTCATAGTTTGAGAATAAGGGGTAAACCTTTTAGGACAGAAGTGAGGAGTGGTGAATCTGTTTAATTCACTCCCACAGAAAGTAGTTAAGGTGAAAACACTGTGTAATTTCAAGAAGGAATTAAATACAGCTCTTGGGGATAAAGGGATCATGGGATATGGGGGAGGGCAGGATCAGGGTATTGAACTCTCTGATCAGCCATGATAATAATGAATGGTGGAGCAGGCTCGAATGGCCGTATGGCCTTTTCCTACTTCTATTTTCTATGTATGTTTCTATGTAATGGTGTAACTGAATACCGTTACCTCATTACCAACAATATTACCTCAATACCAACACCGTTACCTCATTACCAACAATATTACCTCAATACCAACACCGTTACCTCATTACCAACAATATTACCTCAATACCAACACCGTTACCTCATTACCAACAATATTACCTCAATACCAACACCTTTACCTCAATACCAACACCATTACCTCATTACGAACACCGTTACCTCAATACCAATACCATTAACAGTAAGTATCGTGCGACCGGTCTGTGTCTATGAAATGTTCAATTCGTGGAGTCAGTCAGAGATATCGAGCTGATTATTCATACGATTTCTGTCAACATTATTTGTATTTTCAAAACATGGTGGAAAATACAACTTTTTTTTGGTAACTTTTTTTTTTCTTTTTTATAAATTTGGAGTACCTAATTCATTTTTTCCAATTAAGGAGCTATTTTAGTGTGACCAATCCACCTAGCCTGCACATCTTTGGGTGTGGGGGCGAAACCCACGCAAACACGGGGAGAATGCGCAAATTCCCCACGGACAGTGACCCAGAGCAGGGATCGAACCTGGGACCTCGGCACTGTGAGGCACCAGTGCTAACCACTGTGCTGCCCTGTGTTTTTAATGATAATGACTCCAATCACTCAGAAGGCATTGTATAAACACGTTTATGTAGAGTAGGCACGTGGGAACAGTTACACAAAAGTAGAAAGTTTGAAGACATCGGAAGCAGAGCTGTGTGCTGTGTTCTCTGGTCACAGGCCAAAGTGAACCTGAGACTGGATTACATGACACACTTCCCTTGTAGTGATGTCATGCTGCTATCCCTTAAAGGCATATTACAACAACCGAGACTAAGATATTGATCTGAGGAGGGGTGATCCAAAACTTGGTTAAAGTGGGCCTTAGGTGGTCTTAGAGGAGAAGAGAGCAAGAGGGAATTCCTGATCTGCACCGAGTGAGCTGATTGGTGCACAATGACAAAGAGGAAATTCACTTGGAGTGGGACAGACTGGGCCAAGACCAAACCCACACAGCCCTTCCCCCAGCCCCTAACAGTCTCACCCCCAGCCCATCCCCAAGACTGTCCCAGCACTTCCAGCCTTACCCAGCCTCTCACAGCTCCTCTACCAGACCCTCACAGTCCCACCCCGACACTCTCAACACGTCAAGCACCTCCCCAGACCCTTCCCTTCTTTTAGCTGTGCCCCCAGCCTCTTCTACAACCCCCAACCTCGACTCTCTCTTGCCCCGCCTCCCCCCCCCCCCCCCCCCAGTTCTAAGCTCAGCACCATGAGGCTTGGTAGTTCTAACTTTGTCACCATCAGTGTCTCACTGGCATTATCAGTCTGAATTGGAGTCCCCATATCTGAGTGGGTCTCACCCCCACAGCCCAAAAATATGTGCAGGGTAGGTGAATCGCCCAGGACAAATTGTCCCTCAATTGGAAAAAAAGAATTGGGTACTCTAAATTTATTTTAAAAAAGGAGTGAAACTTGATCAGAGAGAGTACTGACCACGGAATAAGAACATAAGAACTAGGAGCAGGAGTAGGCCATCTGGCCCCTCGTGCCTGCTCCGCCATTCAATGAGATCATGGCTGATCTTTTGTGGACTCAGCTCCACTTTCCGGCCCGAACACCATAACCCTTAATCCCTTTATTCTTCAAAAAACTATCTATCTTTACCTTAAAAACATTTAATGAAGGAGTCTGAACTGCTTCACTGGGCAAGGAATTCCATAGATTCACAACCCTTTGGGTGAAGAAGTTCCTCCTAAACTCAGTCCTAAATCTACTTCCCCTTATTTTGAGGCTATGCCCCCTAGTTCTGCTTTCACCCGCCAGTGGAAACAACCTGCCCGCATCTATCCTATCTCCAGGTTTAACGGCTTTGAGGATGAACAGAGGTTGTGGTAATTACTCATCTACTTCATTGATCTTTCAGGCTGATGAGACAGAGATGAGTAGGCTCAGTTTGCCAGGAAACATGCGTCGAGGGGGTTCGGACACCAACCTGAATCTCAGCGTGACAGATGGGCTGCTGGATTTTCGATCGACTGACGGTAGACCAGCTGAAACAGAAGATTCTGAAGATCACTGAGCAGTTGCGGATCGAGCAAGGATGAGAATGTGGCCGAATACCTCAAGCTGGTAAACAACGCAGACAAGCAGCAGTCACGGCGCATCAAGCAGGTCTTTGAGCAGAAGAACCAGAAATCTGCACAGAACATTGCGGGGCTGCGGAAGAAGTTCGACCACTACCACCGGAAACTGAAGGACGTGGAGCAAAACGGGTCGCAGAACTCGAAGGAGAGGTTACGTGAGGAGAGCGGCAGCTGTACGAGGCCTGCGCACGAGACTGTGGGAGGCCCGAGCATGGAAGGCGGGAAAGGCCTCCCTGGAGTGACCCTCACGCCCCCGTCCTTCGTCTTCAACAAGCCGCGGGAAATCGCCAACCTGATCGGCAACAAGTTCGGCAGCGCCGACAATATTGCACACCTGAAGAACTCGATGGAAGACTTCCGGCGGGAAGGTGGGCCCAAGGCCTTCAGTGGGAGTGCCATGCTGGTGTCTGAGACAAAGTACATGAGTGATGATGAGTGCTCCAGCGGAAGCGTCTCTGGAGATAGTAATGGCAACTCTGATTTTGCAGCAAGCCCCAAGTCCAACTCGCTGGAAAGAGTGGGCAGCACGGTAGCATGGTGGTTAGCATAAATGCTTCCCAGCTCCAGGGTCCCAGGTTTGGTTCCCGGCTGGGTCACTGTCTGTGCGGAGTCTGCACGTCCTCCCTGTGTCTGCGTGGGTTTCCTCCGGGTGCTCCGGTTTCCTCCCACAGTCCAAAGATATGCGGGTTAGGTGGATTGGCCATGCTAAATTGCCCGTAGTGTCCTAATAAGTATGGTTAAGGGGGGGGGGGGGGGGGGGTTGTTGGGTTACGGGTATAGGGTGGATACGTGGGATATTCTGAGGCTATGCCCCCTAGTTCTGCTTTCACCCGCCAATGGAAACAACCTGCCCGCATCCATCTTATCTATTCCCTTCAGAATTTTATATGTTTCTATAAGATCCCCCCGCATCCTTTTAAATTCCAATGGGTACAGTCCCAGTCTACACAACCTCTCCTCGTAATCCAACCCCTTCATCACTGGCTTTAACCTAGTGAATCTCCTCTGCATACCCTCCAGCGCCAGTACGTTCTTTCTCGGGTAAGGAGACCAAAACTGAAGACAATACTCCAGGTGTGGCCTCACTAACACCTTATACAATTGCAACATAACCTCCGAGGTCTTTGGCTGTTGATGCTAGTGGGCTATTCTGTCTCCACTGCAATCCTGCAGTCGGTTTCCCCGAGGCATGGGGTAGATTCAATGGTGAATCCCATTGATAGCTGCCAGACCAGAATATCTTATTGCCGGGCCAATGTAGGGCTGCCTTCCACCGGATAGAAACAGTCCGCGGGGTTGGCCAAAGAATCTCGCTCTATATCTGTGAGAAATGTAATTGGTACAAGCAACTCACTGGAAATCTCACATAGGTATAGATGATGATCTGTTGGTGACCAAAGATCAGTTGAACATTTCCGCGTCCCTTGCTGGGAGGGAGGCGGGGTGAGGGGGGGGTCAAAGTGGAGGGGGGAATTAGTTTTGTTTGAGAACCCCTTGATTATCACATGTGTGCAATCTATGACCCCCTGGATCAATGGGCATCGAACCTTTGCGGCAAACCCGAGAGTCCTCGGATGGCATCTTTCTTTTTGTTTTATAGATTTAGAGGACCCAATTCAGTTTTTTTCTAATTAAGCGGCAATTTAGCGTGGCCAATCCACCTACCCTGCACATCTTTGGGTTGTGGGGGCGAAACCCACACAAACACGGGGAGAATGTGCAAACTCCACATGGACAGTGATCCGGGACCAGGATTGAACCTGGGACCTTGGCGCCATGAGGCAGAAGTGCTAACCACTGCGCACTGTGTTGCCCCTTGGTGGCATCTTTCATCTGGAAGGTACACCTGTGTGCTGCAGATGGAGAGATTTGATAAAGGTGACCATCAGGTATCTGGAAGGAGACAAGATATTCAGGCTCTAATCACCTTGATAACCACTGGCAGTGCTTCCGATCTGGCGTTCCCATCTGGTCCACTGAGAGGAAGTCTTCTTCCAGGGGGTGAAATATGTTATAAGCCTCCTAAATCAATGGCGCTCTGTCTCTCTAATCCTTGGACGGGGCTTTTGGATGTTACCAGCTGGAGCTCTGTGTTGATCTCTCCCTTGTGAAGCAACAGAGGTTTGTGTCTCCCCTATGGTTCAAGCTCAAGACGTATAAGCTGCTGCCTTACCCCTGTGAAAGCAGACAACTGCAAAGGACAGGGGGCAAAGGCAAAAGCAAAACACCAAAGGTAGTGGAACTGGCTCCGAGTATTTCTAATCACCCTCAGGGCAAGTCAGGTGAGCAAAGTCTTCCTCTTCGGCAAGGAAGTCACTCTCACATCTCAATATTGAAAGAACTTCCTTTATGCCAATTGCTCTTTGCGACCATTGTCCTCTGGCCTTGTTTTACTTGGTGTTCATTTGCAGCGTTGAAGTCAGAATCCTGGATTGAAGCAGCAGTTAACGAGTAATTAACATTCACATTAAAATGGCCAACCTGCCAATTCCATGTGTGCTGTAAAATGTTATTTTGTTCAAGGCAAAGTCACCAGATTTCCTCCATCTTTCGAAGAAGCCAGGAGTTTCAGCTATTTTAACCTGCTGCCTGCAAGAAACAACCCACCCCTGCCCGATAAACCTCATCCCGGTGTTTCTGTAGTGGCTCAATGTAATGCCTATTCTGCCTGAGAAAATCTAATTGCCAAGTCGGCCATTTCCTCTCTTTCCCCCCCAGGCTACCGCCAATGAAGATGTGGGTAAAAGTGACGAGAATGTGGAGCGAGGCAACTGGTCCTCGAAGACTGACTACTTTCTCTCTGTGATCGGCTGTGCTGTGGGTTTGAGCAACGTCTGGAGATTCCCTTACCTGGCTTACAAAAATGGAGGAGGTAATGTCGTGAGTCGAAAATACCCGAGAGGGAAAGGCAGACTTGCATTCATTAATTTATAAAGAATATCAAATTCAATGTGCTGTGAGTGATTCATAACAGGATTAAAATTTCTAATATAAGAAACGATTGATTGAATGTCAAAGCTTTAAACTGCGGTCTATTTTTAAAATATTTTTCTTGGAATGCAAGTGATGTGACCTGTTGTATTTATTGTCCATCACTAGTTGCAGTGAGGCCAGTGTGAGATGATTACATGGTGTGAAACTGAAGACATGGTGTCAACCAGAGAAGTGAGGTTTGAGCTGTTTAGCTGGTGACCTCTGTGAACCGGTTGCGTTTTGCCACACTGTGTTAATATTTATTCCAATTCTCAGGCGACCAGCTTTTATTGAATTTGGCTTGATGGGATTTGAACTTGTGAGCTATTCAGAGACAGTTCTAGGCCCTTCTCTCAAGAGGACGAGAAAATAATACAACAGTTCTAAGGAGGCCCCATCTGCAGTGCTGAACTCAGTTCTGGGTGCCATGGACTGGGTTTAATGCTCAGTTGCCAGCAGGTTTAGAGGTCGGGGGAGCGGGGTGGGGCTTGTAAAATCCAACATCTGGCCTTCCTGCCGCCTATCTGCCAGCCCTGATCTGTCTGAAATGTTACGAGGGTGCAGGGAAGGTTTTGGGAAGCTTTCCTAATTTAGGCCTGTTGAGGCCCTTTCAATTGCCTCTAAAGGGCCTCTTCTCACTGCTGTTATATTGCCCTTGGTGGTAATACAGGGGCTGTTTAGCTCACAGGGCTAATCGCTGGCTTTGAAAGCAGACCAAAGCAAGCCAGCAGCACGGTTCGATTCCCGTAACAGCCTCCCCGAACAGGCGCCGGAATGTGGCGACTAGGGGCTTTTCACAGTAACTTCATTTGAAGCCTACTCGTGACAATAAGCGATTTTCATTTCATTTCATATGTTATTGTTCTTTGCCTTTTGATCCAGAATGGTCCGTTGAGTTGATGACAAAGAAACTACCAATCATTAGATTGAAACAAAACTAATTTATTGGATAAGAGTAAATTAAATGAAGTTCGCATGTGCTACAGAGCTACAGAACAAAGAACATAGAACATACAGTGCAGGAGGAGCCCATTCAGCCCATAAAATCTGCACCAACCCACTTTAGCGCTCACTTCCACCCTATCCCCAGAACCCAATAACTCCTTCTAACCTTTTTGGACACTATGGGGCAATTTAGCATGGCCAATCGACCTAACCTGCACGTCTTTGGACTGTGGGAGGAAACCGGAGCACCCGGAGGACCCACGCAGATACAGGGAGAACGTGTAGACTCTGCACAGATAGTGACCAGTGGGGAATTGAACCTGGGACCCTGGCGCTGTGAAGCCACAGTGCTAATCCACTTGTGCTACCATGCTGCCCTATAGTTAATAATAAAATAATATTGAATCTGTCTAGTAGTAAACAATAATCTAGTAGTCACTAATAATATTGTCGTGTTAACTCTCTCTAATCTAATCTGCTCCTTGTGCTGTTCCCGGGCTTTCTCCTTTGCTAACTACCTAGCATTCCCTGAGGTGTGATATCTATACTGAGAACTGGTGCTGCCCTCTAGTGTTTGAATTTCACTGAGATGTAATAATCAACTCTTCAATGGCTTGTCTATATACACATCATTACAACTGCCACTGGTGGTGTGAGATGACTCACACCAGGCAGGAATCCCAGCAGCTTTTGGTGCATGGCCTAATGTCAGGCAAGTGGGGGTAGGTCCCATAGCCCAACCAGAGGCACCCCCGGTATCATTCTGCCCTTTAGCCCCTAATCACCATGTCCTTCGCTCCTCTCCACACAGGACAGCACAGACACTCACATTGTTCTGCCCCCCACAATTTCAGAGACCCAAGTTTGCCCTCTCCAGTACCATTCACAGCCATGGACAATAAATACCCACCTTCTCCACTGGGACATGTCTTATTCCACAAGGCTGGGGATGTCAGGAAAGCCTGAATCGCCTGATCCTCAGCACTGATCCTCAGACATGTCAATGGAGCTGACCCACTGCCTGAAGATGATGTGTTGAGCAGCCTTTCCTCCTTGGAGCTGGACACCCTCTTCGCCCTGTGGAGTGACATGTTGTAAAGGCAGCTAGTGTTCATGCTGGCCTTGCTCATGATGTAGGAGCTGTTCATGGTATGAGTGTTCCCGCTTTTACTTTGTCAGAGGTGAAAGGTGGAGCTGCATAAGCGGCTCCCCTGCCGTGGTAAATGTTGGCAGCAGGAAAGTGCAGCAGGCGGTAAGTGAAGGGCGAAAAGGGCTAAATGACTTCAAAGCAGTTGACAATCAGCTGTCAGGAGGTGATATCACTGCCTGAGAAGAAATGCTTTTGAACAGCAGTCTCTTATGTTCCTGCCTTGGTGCTGTCTGGCGTAACTCACCAAAGCTTCCCCAGCTTGTCAGTTTCACGAATATGTCTGCACAGCTCAAGGCAATAGGCTGACTGTGTGTTAGGTGAAAAATCATTGGGTAAAGCAGCAGTTAATTACTTATTTGGATTTTTAAATACCTTACCCAATAACTGCATATGTGTTCCTCATTTGTCTTTACATCTGCCCAGGTGAAAGCCGATAGAGAAGGGGATAGGGTGCGACTCTCCGCTCCCCATGCCGGGTGGGAGAATCGCGGGAGGGCCGAGCGACTCACGACATTCCCTCCGCGATTCTCCCACCCCCGCTCGGAAGAATCGCCACTCGCCGTTTTTCACGGCGACTGCCGATTCTCCAGCTCGGATGGGCTGCCGTTCCCGACCGGTTCACGACTGCGGCAAACACACCTGGTCGCTGCTGTCGTGAACATGGCGCCAAAAGCTGGTTTGAAGCGTGTGGGGGGGCGGAGAGGGGTGTGAGCACCACGGCCGTGGTCGGGAGTGGACTGGCCCTTGATCGGTGCCCACCGATCATTGGGCCGGCGTCTCAAAAGGACGCACTCTTTCCCCTCCGCCGCCCCGCAAGATCGAGCCGCCACGTCTTGCGGGGCAGCAGAGGGGAAAACGGGAACCGCGCATGCGCAGGTTTGAGCCGTCAGCCGTCGTGACGTCAGCCGTGCATGCGCGGGTTGGAGCCGGCCATCCTGCGCATGCGCGGCTGATGTCACTTAGGCGCGCCAGCTGCGTCATTCTCGGCGCACCGCCTTGACGGTGCCCGGCGGCCGAGAGTTACGGAAGACCGCTCCTAGCCCCCCGGGTGGGGGTGAATAAGGTGAGAGGAGTGGCCTCCGAGGCCGTCGTGAAACTCGGCCGAATTCACGACGGCCTTCCCGATTTTTCACGGGAGCGGAGAATTCCACCCATAATGTCACTTTGAGAGGGATTTAACACTCACATTTCACACTCATTCAAACTGCTTCCCCCAGCCTTGGAAAATTGCCAGAGAGACTGCGCACTCCCGTCCCAGTCATAATAATAGAGTAATGCATTTTGATCTTCTGATGACTCAACGATAATGATTGATCCTCTATTCCTGCCGAAAACTCAAAGCAATCTGTTTTTGTGGGAAACACAGATTGTTTTTTCAGCTCTTGAAAAAAAAACATGTGATAAATGATCTGCAATCTATTTGTGCTGAAACCGAGCATTTACTTTGTGTCAGTAAATCTGAATATCTCAAATGAAATGAACTGGCGAGTTGGGAATATTGCAATAGGTTATCCACTTTGGGACAAAAAATGAGAAGGCAGACTATTATCTGAATGGCCATAAATTAGGAGAGGGGAATGTGCTAAAGCTATAAACAAACGATTTATCAACATTAACTGTGGGTCAAAGATATACAAAACAACAGATGAATAACTGTATGATCCTGCAGAAATAACCTCTCCCTCGTCAGTCTGAGGTCCATTGACTCTAACATTCACTTATATACTAACAAGTCTCCTAGTGGTCAGTCGGTGAATTACAATACAACCATGATATCACTACCGAGATCTGGGTGTCTTCGTATGCCAGTCGCTGAAGGTAAGAATGCAGGTAAGGAGGTAAGCATACAGGTAAGGCGGTAAAGAAGGCAAATGCCAGCCTTCATTATGAGAGGATTTGCTAACGGGAGCAGGAATGTCTGTCCTGAATTATTCAGGATTTCGGTGAGGTCACACCTGCAGCTTTGGTCTCCTTATCTAAGGAAGGATGTTCTTTCTCTCGAGAGACTGCAGGGAAAGTCTACCAGACTCAACCCTGGGATAGCGGGTCAGATGTATGAGGAGAGATTGAATCAATTAGGATTGCATTCACTAGAGTTCAGAAGAATGAGGGTGGATCTCATAGAACCCTATAATATTCTAACAGGACTAGACAGGGGAAATGATGTTCCCGATGGCGGATGAGTTGAGAACCAGGGGTCACAGTCTGAGGATACGGGGCAGACCATTTAGGACAGGGATGAGGAGAAATGTATTCATCCAGAGAATGGTGAGCCTGTGGAATTCATTAACACAGGAAGTTGTTGAATCCAAAACATTGTAGCCGCGATACTCTGCAAATGCGGCGAGTCGTAAAGGCTGCCGTGAAACTGGCCGTGTTTCACGGCAGCCTCCGCGGCCCCTCCCGGGACCCGATTCTCCCCCCCGGGCGGGGCTAGCAACGCGGCCCCGTGAAGCACGGCATCGCGGGCTTAGCGACCGTCGCTAAGCCCACGCGCCAAGTGTCACAGCGGCTGACGCGCATGACGTTGGACGGCTCCAACCCGCGCATGCGTCGATGACGTCATCATGCATATGCGTCAAACCCGCGCATGCGCGGGTCGTCATGCCCCTTAGCCGCCCCACGGACTGATCCTGCGGGGCGGCGGAGGAACAAATAGTGCGCGGGTATCGGACCCGCTGCCCGCGATCGGTGCCCACTGATTGCAGGCCCATGCCACCCTTGGCACGGCCATGGTTGTCCGGGACGGCACCTTGCGGCCGTTTTCACGAACGGTGTGAGCAGGTGTGATTGCGTTCGTGAAAACGGCCGTAAAGGCCTGGGAACTCGGCCCATCGGCCTGGGGAGAATCGTTGTTCGCCGTAAAAGACGACGAGCAGCGATTCGTGTTGTGGGGTGGCCGTGGGGGAGGGAGAATAGCGGGAGGGCGGGAAAAATGTCGGGAAGGCCCTCCCGCTATTCTCCGACCCGTCGTGGGCAGCGGAGAATCGCGCCCTGTATGTTTTCAAGATGCAGTTAGATGCACTTAAGGTGAAAGGGATCAAAGGATACGGGGGAAAGTGGAATTAGGTTATTGAGTTGGATGCTCAGCCATGATCATAATGGCAGAGCCGAATGGCCTCCTCCTGATCTTATTTTCTATGTTTCTAAAATAACATCCATACATCTCTCCTTTTCTATTTTTTTCAGGTGTGTTCCTTATTCCCTACACACTCATGCTGGCACTCATTGCGATACCAATGTTTTTCTTGGAATCTTCCTTTGGGCAGTTTGCCAGCCTCGGACCTGTTGCAGTGTGGAAAGCGGTGCCAATGTTACAAGGTTAATGTTCATTTAGCGATACAGGACAACAGTTTAACTGAATTACCGTGTTTCATTCACATTGGGATATAGAGCTTGAAGCCAGCCCTGTTAGTATCCTGATCTGCCATTTGCTTTTGGAAAAACAAATCGAGTGAACAGACAGGCGCAGCAAGTGTAATGTTTTCCTCTTTCGTTCTCAATTTAGTCATTTCTTGTGGGGTGGGACTAGTGATTTTGATGCTATTGTACTCTCTGGTTTGAGTAAAGAATTCAGCGTTGGAAGTCAGTCTTCCGGTGTATTTAAATATATTGGACTGGAAATCGGACAGACGAAGTTAGGGGCAACGTTGTGGGCAGCACGGTGCACAAGTGATTAGCATTGTGGCTTCACAGCGCCAGGGTCCCAGGTTCGATTCCCCGCTGGGTCACTGTCTGTGCGGAATCTGCACGTTCTCCCCGTGTCTGCGTGGGTTTCCTCCGGGTGCTCCGGTTTCCTCCCACAGTCCAAAGATGTGCAGGTTAGGTGGATTGGCCATGATAAATTGCCCTGAGTGACCAAAAAAGTTTAGGAGGGGTTAGTGGGTTACCGGGATAGGGTGGGTGAGGGCTTAAGTGGGTCAGTGCAGACTCGATGGGCTGAATGGCCTCCTTCTGCACTGTATGTTCTATGTTTACGTCTGTGTAGATATTAGGCCCAATATCTGGGTCATTCGCATTGATGTTAGTTTCATGTTTCATTTAACCAAAAGACTTGACAGTTCATTGAAATGTTATTTATTTATTTAGATGTCAGGGTTCCGAGCTGTGATTAATCCAATCGGTTTCATCACATGAATTGCCCCACGCTCCAGCCGTTAGTTGGCCAACACATCCATCCTTGTGACCCACTGCCTTCCGACACCAATTGGAAAGCACAGAGACTTATGACACAATTGGATGATGATTGACTGACAGCGAAACAACCTTTTTCCGATTATCAATATTTTTATAGCTGGCGAAGGGAAATGTTCAGATAAATGCAGAGTGGGCAAGATTCCCATGGCGTCTTTCTTGGCAGCACGAGGCGGGATCTTTCTGGTTCCGCTGCTGTCAATGGAATTTTCCAGTGAATCCACCCCACGCCATCAGGAAACCCGTGGCGGGGAGCAGGGTGGGGGGGGGGGGGGGGGGGGGGGTGGGGTGCCATCGACTGGAGTGGGCAATCCTCCTGGCATGAACTGCCGAAGGGTCTCGCCCATTAAAAATCTTTTTTCACGTCCCTATGGTTTTTCTCCACACAGCAGTGCCCTGGAGATTGATCTTTGATTCATGGACACCTCAGGCCAACCCTGGAGGGTTAGCAATCCTATGGAGCAAATAGGTCACTGAAAGGGGTTTAAAAATGTGAGCAAACGTTGTCCATTGATGTGAAGTGACGCAGGGTATACAATCTCTTTGTGATTACCAATATGCTTTCCAATGACAAGCATAATTAGAAAAGTAAACATGTGAAGGAGGTTTTGAGAGAAATAATGAGAGCGGATGTGCTATTTAAAATTTTAATAAACAAAACCTGATGTGTACCTGAACAATGCAGCTAGTTCCAGGGCAATAATTCCAGCGCTTTGTGTCTTTAGACCAAGGAGAACCCTATTACTGATTGTCAACTCTGGTTCAACTGGACAGCTGAACATACTTGAAATCAAAAACAATGTTTAATAATTTCTAATCAAAGTTCCCGCTGCTCATTCTATTTTAAGGTGTGGGGATCACTATGGTCCTGTCCAGTACGATTATTGACATCACCTACAATTGCATCATCACCTACAGCCTGTTCTACTTGTTCGCCTCCTTCCAATCCCCCCTGCCGTGGGCAGACTGCTTCAGCTGGTGGGGCGCAGATGAAACATGCAGCAGGACTCCCAAAGGTACTGTCTGAACGTCTATTGGATGGCTCTCAATACTCTCAAATACCTTTCTGGTAGACACATTCACCTGGTTGTACTTGCCCTCCACCTCAGACATGAAAAATGTTAGTAAGTGGAGAAGGGAGGAATCCTTTCACCAATGATGTAGCTCTGCCCAGGGCCCTCAGCCACGAGCATATTTGCTATAATTAAACTGTGCTCAAAGAAAACAGTGCAGCATGATGCTCAGGCAGGAATTGGAGAACATTGACGCATTTAGCGACTTTAAGCCTTCTCAGTTGATGTTGCTTTCTGGCCTGCAAAAGTGAGACCGGAAAAGCCATTAATTGTATCGTTCAATGTGGTCATGATTTATGAGTTTCCAGAGCCTGTGTCACAATGGGGACATATGTTGTGTGGAGATATATGTTCTATGTAGATGTTACATGGAGGTATAATAATAATCTTTATTGTCACAAGTCGGTTTACATTAACACTGCAATGAAGTTACTGTGAAAAGCCCCTAGTCTCCACATTCCAGCGCCTGTTCGAGTTCACAGAGGACGAATTCAGAATGTCCAAATTACCTAACAGCACATCGTTCGGGACTTGTGGGAGCATCCAGTGGAAGGAAACCAGAGCACACTGTCTGTATACAAACCGGAGCACACAGACAGTGACCCAAGTTCAGAATCGAACCTGGAAGCCTCGCGCTGTGAAGCAACAGTGCTAACTACTGTGCTACTGTCCATACCCGGTCTGGCCTACATGTGACTCCAGAGTGACAGCGATGTGTTGACTTTTAACTGTCCCCCAAAGAAATGGCCGAGCAAGCCATTCAGTTCAAGGGCAATTGGTGATGGGCAACAAATGCCAGCCCAGCTAGTGATGCCCACATCCCAAGAACAAATTAAAAAATAATGGGTTTCAATCGGACTTAACTTGGGCCCCAGATCTCCAAGGCAACCAGGTCACATCAGCTCATCAGCGGGAAAAAGTATTAGCGGATCACATGCTGCTTTTGACCTTAAATGAAAAGAGGCAGTTTAAAACATAAGCACGTTTTGAAATCTTTCATGTTAACATGTGTGACAATGGGGACATTTATAATAGTGGGGATATTTGTTACAATAGATATATGCATTGAAATGGGGATATGTATTACAATGGTGATATGCCACATCTTTTGATTTTTCCTGTCAATCCTTAACTCAGAATATAACAAAGGGCTGGGAGATCCCCGCCAGAGGAAATTCTACGACAACAATGTTTTTAGATAATCATGACACATCGAGGGAATGGTTTATAGGTTAAAATCTTAAACTGGTTTTATGGTTTCAGAATATTTCAAATAAAATCTGTTTTTACAATTAGAGTGAGGACCAGCAGTGGACTATGCTCTGTGCGGAGTATACAGACTGTACCTTTAGATTCTAACCTGTCTGTAACCTCCCCCATGGAATAAATAGGATTAGTCTGATTTAGTCAGGCTGTAACAGTGTATCAGTGATCCTGATTATATCCCGAGAAATTCATCATTCCCAGTGAAATGTAATTCTAAAACAGATTCCCCATTTCCCAGATCCACTCTGCAATCTCACTCTGGATCATGGATATTTTGAAATGGTGAATACAACATGGCTACATGTAAACAATGCAACTTGTCCAAATGGATCAGAAATCTACGTTCCTCACCAGAGCCCAAGTGAGCAATACTGGGAGTAAGTAAATGACAACAGATATCTGCACCTAGAACCTGCACAGCTGTACCAGCAGCTTTCTCTTGGGAAGGTTTGTTGGGTGAATGGCCTGTTTGATGAGTGAAAAGCTGTTTGATTCAGATAGAGGTACTATTTACATCATACACCTGTCACAAAATAACATTAGAACAGGGACACTTTCCTCAGTTAATAGCTCCCTGGTTTATAACACTGCAGGTTCACGTTAACACTATTTACACAGTGAAAACTTTGTTCAACTTTTCATTTTACCTCTTCAAAGTAGTGATTCACTACGAGAATTCTCGAACATCAATATTTCCAAGTATCAGTGACTGATATCCCTTTCTCTGTATGTTTAATTGAATCCTGGGGTGGGATTCTCCGACGCCCCCCGCCGGGCCGGAGAATCACTGGGGGGTGGGGGTGGGGGAGGGGGGGGGGTGGAGTGGGGGGTGGCGTGAATCCCGCCCCGCCGCCCCGATTCCGGCTGCCGGATTCTCTGGTGGTGGTTTTTTGGCGGGGGCGGGAATTGTGCCGCGCCGGTCGGGGGCTGTTGGCAGCGGCCCCTCAGGCGATTCTCCGGCCCACGATGGGGCGAGTGGCCGCCTGTGTTCGTCGGGTCCCGCCAGCGTAAAATACACCAGGCCCGTACCGGCGGAACCTGGCACTGCGGGCAGCCTACGGAGTCCTTGCAGTGGTGCAGGGGGGATCTGGTACCGGGGAGGGCCCCCACGGTGGCCTGGCCCACGATTAGGGCCCACCGATCCGCGGGCGGCCCTGTGTCATAGGGGCGCTCTTTCCCTCCGCGCAGGCCGGTGTAACCATCCGCCAGGGCCGGCGCAGGGAAGAACCCCCCTGCATATGCACTGGGATGATGCCAGCACATGCTGGTGCTCCAGCGCATGCTCCAACTCGGCCGGCAGAGGCCCTTCAGCGGCGGTTGGCATGGCGCCAAGCCCTTTGGCCCTGGTTGGCGTGGCGCCAACCCGGCCGGGGGTGCGGAGGATTCTGCACCTTCCGGGCAGCCCGTGCCAGAGTGGTTCACGCCACTCCTCAGCACCGGTACAGCCCGCCCCAGCCGGTTCGGGGAGAGTCCCGCCCCAGTATTGTCTTTAAGACTTAGTAACTGAACTGGGTGAAACTGGGTGGAGTGAGCACATTTCGCAAAATTACGGAGCTGAATGTCCTCAATAATTCAAAAGGAGAGGAAGGTAGGAAAGATAGTGAGGGTGTTCTGTTCATTAAAGATGGGGCGAGATTCTCCGCAAATGCGGAGAATCGTAAAGGCTGCCGTGGGACAGGCCGTGACCCACGGCAGCCTTCTCGGCCAAGTCCGGGGCTAATTCTCCCCCACGGGCGGGGCTAGGTGCGCGGCTCCGTGCGTCATGGTGGCGCAGCCTTGATGATGGTCGTCAAGGCCGCACGTCAAGTGTCACGCTGGCTGACGTCATCGGCCGCGCATGCGCAGGTTAGATAATGCCAACCTATGCATGCGCAGTTGGGCGTCTTTTCCCTCAGCCGCCCTGCAAGATGTGGCGGCTTGATCTTGCGGGGCGGCAGAGGGAAAAGAGTGCGTCCGTTACGACGCACAGCCCGCGATCAGTGCCCAGCGATCGCGGGCCTATGCCTCCCTTGGCACGGCCGTGGTACTGCCGTACCAATCGGGCCCCCAGATGCCCCAAATGGGCATCTGGTGCCCGTTTCACAACGGCAGCGAGCAGGTGTGTTTGCTGCTGTGTTGAAACGGGCATGAAGGCCAGGCCGCTCGGCCCATCGGAATCGGAGAATCGCCGCTCACCGTAAAAAATGGCGAGCGGCGATTCGTGGTATGGGCCGGGTGTGGGGGGGGGGGGGCAGAATAGCGGGAGGGCGTGAAAAATGTCGGGAGGCCCTCCCACTATTCTCCCACCTGGTGTGGGGGGGGGCGGAGAATCGCGCCCCACATTAGTACAATTATGGGCCAGAGTTTGAAAAAACACCAAAGTATATTATGGAGTTCATCTGACCATTAACTGTTCATTGATGTTAGTTATGATGAGCGCAAGAGCCTGTCTTTCAGGTGTTATTCAACAGTTCTTAGGCGCTTCATTCTTAGAATTTAGGTAACATTTGTATGAACACACACAGTAAGAATTTTTATCAACTAGAGACTTAAAGACCCCACACAGCTATAGTAATCTATGCATAACCCTTAACGAATCCCCCCTTAACTGTTCCAATTCAATAACAAAATCCAAGTAAAACCGGAAACCTCTTTTCAAAGGTGTGGCCCAGCACACGGCACTCTTACTGGTGTCAGACTTATTAGTGCTATTCTTGTTCCCCCTTCCAAAGAGCAGGTTTGAATTCCTTCCAGAAAGCAATTATCTCTTTTAAGTTGTCAAGCAGTCTGAAAACAGCTTTTAAAATGAAGGTAGAGAGACATTTCTTTCAACCTGTGCAGTTCAAAACCTGTCCAAAGCTCAAAGCGAAAGTAAAACCCCACAGAGCCACAGCCCAGCTCCACCCATAAATGACATCACTGAAGCAATGTGATAAGACAAAAACATTTCTTAAAGAGACACTCCCATGACACTAAATATCAATATGCAGAGTCAGTTAGGGAAGATATAAGAAATAGCTCAGCGACAGATTAATTGTTGGACTGTTTATGGGTCCTCCAACATTAACAATGCTGTAGAATGGGATTTGCAGAAAGAAATAATGGGGCTTGTGAGAAACGTACTGCAATAATATGGGTGATTTAAATTTATATTTGGGTTGGACAAAAATAGATTGGCAAAAGTAGCTTGGAAAATGAGCTCACAGAGTGTTTTCAGGACGATGTCGTGTAGCAACATGTTCTCGAGCCATCTGGCAGCAGGTGATTCTAGACTCGGTAGCACGTAATGAGTCAGGGTTAATTAATTACCTCAAAGTAAGGGAGTCTCAAGGTAGCAGTGACGATGCCATCATTGAATTTCACATTCAATTCGAGAAAGAGGAAGTGGCTCTACGACTGGAGTTTTAAACTTAAATAAAGACAATTACAAGGATATGAAGTTAGAGTTGGTTAAAGTGAACTGGGAAAATGCTTGCAGGCAGGTTAGAATCAAAGTGATAGAAATAGCGTGTAATTCTGTGGCGAATAGTGGTCGGTCAGAAAATGGGACAGAATTTAACAAACCGCAAAGAATGACTTTAAACGTGCTGAGGAGGGAGTAATTAGAGCATTGGAGAAAGAAATATAAAAACAGAGGGCGGAATTCTCCGGCTGCACCCTCTCGGCGACTGGAAATTCCCGCCTGAGGTCAGTGGACCTTTACAAGACCTGTGTCCCGCCCATGGTGAACTTGTGGCGGATGCGGCCGAAGAATACAGCCCGGAGAATAAGATTTTCAACAAATATTTAAATGAAAATGAAATGAAAATCGCTTATTGTCAGGAGTAGGCTTCAATGAAGTTACTGTGAAAAGCCCCTAGTCGCCACATTCCGGCGCCTGTCCGGGGAGGCTGGTAGGGGAATCGAACCGTGCTGCTGGCCTGCTTTAAAAGCCAGCGATTTAGCTGAGTGAGCTAAACCAGCCCCATGGTTAAATAGGGAAAAAGGGAGAGGGTAACCAAAGTGGGTGTTCATTGTCCAAAGAATGAGTTTGTGGAATGAATAGCCGGAAATAAAGAATTGGTAGAAGCGTTGAACATATATTTTATGCCTGACTTCACTATAGACGATACAAATATAGACGATACATATTTCCAATACTTCTAAATCAAAAGGTGAAAGGGAGGGAAGAACTTAAAACAATTACATTCACCAGGAAAAGAAAAACTGAAGGAACTATTAGAATTAGTAGTGAATAGGTCACCAGGTCCCAATGGACTTCATCTGAGGATCCTAAAAGAAGTGGATGCAAAGATAATGGGCGGGGTTCTCTGGAAATCGGCAGGGCGTGCCAAAACGGCACACTGGAGTGGCGGGAACTACTCCGGCGTCGGGCTGCCCCAAAGGTGCGGAATCCTCGACACTTTCAGGGGCTAGGCCGGTGTCAGAGTGGTTTGCGCCCCGCCGGCCGGCATGGAAGGCCTTTAGCACCGCGCCAGCCGAGCTGAAGGGACTCCGCCAGCCGGCGTGGGTTCGTGCATGTGCGGGAGAGTCAACGGCTGCTGACATAATCCCCGCGCATTTGCAGGGGGGTTCACCTTTGCGTCAGCCATCGCGGAGGTTTACACGGCTGGCACGGAGGAATCGAGTGCCCCCACGGCACAGGCCCGCCCGTGGATTGGTGAGCTCCGATCGCGGGCCAGGCCACTGTTGGGGCACCACCCTGGGCCGGATCGCCCTGTGCTCCACCCCCCCCAGGACCCCGGAGCCCACCCGCGCCGCCAGTCCCTTACCGCCGGTAAGGGACTAACTCCAATTTACGTCGGCGGGACCTGCATAGAACGGATGGGACTTCTGCCCATTGCGGGCCGGAGAATTGCTGAGGGGGGGGGGCGGCAACCGGCGCGGCACTATTCCCGCCCCCGCCAAATCTCCGGCGCCGGAGAATTCGGCAGCTGGCGGGGACGGGATTCACAACGCCCCCCGACGATTCTCCAAATCGGCAGGGTGTCGGAGAATCCCTCCCAATAAGTGCACTGGCTCTAATTTTTCAAAACACTCTTGATTCTCAAAAGATTGCATAAGGGCCTCACGGTAGCATGGTGGTTAGCATCAATGCTTCACAGCTCCAGGGTCCCAGGTTCGATTCCCGGCTGGGTCACTGTCTGTGTGGAGTCTGCACGTCCTCCCCGTGTGTGCGTGGGTTTCCTCCGGGTGCTCCGGTTTCCTCCCACAGTCCAAAGATGTGCGGGTTAGGTGGATTGGCCATGCTAAATTGCCCGTAGTGTAAGGTTAATGGGGGGATTGTTGGGTTACGGGTATACGGGTTACGTGGGTTTAAGTAGGGTGATCATTGCTCGGCACAACATCGAGGGCCGAAGGGCCTGTTCTGTGCTGTACTGTTCTATGGTTGGAAAATAACAAATGTGGCTCCGCTATTCAGGAAATGTGGCAGACAGAAAGCAGGAAATATCACTGGTTAGCCTAATATCTGTCACAGGGAAAACTTTAAGATCTGTTGAGGAGATTATAGTGGAATAATTAGAAAATCATAACGAATTGGCAGAGTCAACATGGTTTTGTGAAAGGAAAATTAGGTTTTTACTAATTTATTACAGTCCTTTGAGGAAATAACAAACAACATGAATAAAGGGGATCCTGCAGATGTGGTGCAATTGGACTTCTAAGTGGTGTTTGATAAGTTGTTGCATCAAAGGTTTTAATATAAAATAAGAGCTCATGGTACAGGAGGTAACCGATAATCATGGATAGCTGACAGGGATTCGAGAGTAGGGGTAAAACTGTAATTTTCTGGTTAGCAAGCGACAGCCAGTGGAGTGCCACAGAGGTCAGTACTGGGGTCTCAAATATTCACCAGTGAGTAAATGACTTGGACAAAGGGATTGAATTGTTGCTAAGATCAGTTTGCTAAATTTGCTGATGATGCAAATATAGACAGGAAAGCAAAGTTTGAGATGGGCTTATGGTGTCCATAAAGGGATTTAGGTAGATTAAGTGAGTGGGCACAAAACGGGGTATAAAATGGGAAAATGTGAACCTGGCCACTTTGGCAGGATTCTCCGTCCGGCCAGACGTGCTTTCTGGCACGGCGGGCCCCCACCGGCAACGGGATCCTCCGTCCCGGCAGAGGGCCATCGTGGTTTCCCATTGTGGCCACCCGCACACTGTCAGGAAATCCGCAGGCGTGAGTGCGCTGTCGGCAAACCGGAAGATCCCGCGACGGAGAATCACACCCATTGTGTTATTTAAATTGAGAAAGATTGTAAAACCCGCAGTTGAGGGGAATATGCATGTCCTGGTACATGAATCACAAAATGTTTGCATGGAGGCACAACAAGTGATAAGGAAGGCAAATAAAATGTTCTTGTTTCTTGCAGGGAATAAATAAGTCGGGATGCTTTGCTACAGTCACACAGGGCACTGTTGATCCCACATTGAGAGCATTGTGGGAAATTTTAGACTCCTTACTTGAAAAGGGAGTTCAGAGACGGTTCACTCAATTGATTCCTGGGATGAGAGGATTACTTTATGAGGGACGTTTGGACAGATTGTGCCTATTATCTATTAGAGTTTCAAATATTGAGAGGTAATCTTATTAAAATGCATACGACTCAGAGAGGAATTGACAGGGTGAATGGTGGGAGGATGTTTCCCCTCGTGGGAGAGGGCATGCAGTTTAAACATAAAGGGCCTCCAATTAAGGTGAATGTGAGGGGATTTTCTTTCTCTCAGGTGTCATTGTTCTGTTGAATTCTCTTTTCCAGGGACCAGTGGAGGTAGGATTCATTGAATATTTTTAGGCTCATTTAGATAGATCCTTGACCTATAAGGAAGGAAGGATGAGGTTACAACCAGAGTAGCCATGATCTTATTGAATGGCATCCAAAAAGTCTATTTATGCTCCAAATTTTTATATTTCTGCATGCATGTTTGTATCGGGAGATACTGGGTGGAATTTTACTGGAACTCTGCTGCTCTTTGCAGGTGGGGAGGGGAAAGGTACCGGTGGGCTGCGAACCCGATTGGTGCGGCTGTGGGATTTCTCACATCCGAGTTTCCTGACCTATCACAGAGTGTGGGTGTAATGATGATCTGAAAATGAATCATTTTCCTTTTAAATGGAACCCAGCAGGACTTTTTGAAGTTTTACCCACCATTACAAAGGAAGGGAGTCATGAAAAGGCTGCTCCCTGTGTCGCACCGTAATACTCATCCCCAGATCATTGACTTTGCCTGGGGGTTCCGTTTGTGAGATCTGAGGGACTGCAGAGAAATGTTGTTTGCTGTAGAGGGCAGGAAAGGGCAAACACCTCTCAGGCAAAGCATGTACCGATGCAAGTAGTCGAGGAAGTGAGCTGAGGGAGTATGGTGCCTTGACTCTGGATTGAGCGTCAGAAGAGGGGAGATCATAGAATCCCTACAGTGCAGGAGAAGGCCATTGAGCTCATTGAGTCTGCATCGACCCTCTGAAAGACTACCGCACCTCGGCACACTCCCCCACCCTTTCCCCGCAACCCCACCTAACCTGCACATCTTTGGACACTGAAGGCCATTTTAGCATGGCTAATTCATCCAACCTGCATACCTTTGGACTGTGGGAGGAAATCAGGTCAGCCAGAGGAAACCCACGCAGATACGGGGAGAACGTGCAGACTTCAGGCAGACAGTCACCCGAGGCTGGAACAGAACCCGGGTCCTAGTGCTGTAAGGCAGCCGCGCTAACCACTGTCCCACTGTGCCATCCCGTGATGGCCACGATGAAGTTGTATTGTCACTGAGTTAGTAATCCAGAGCCCCTGGGGAATGACCTGCTAATGACCCTACCAAGGCAGATGATAACATTTTAATTCATTAAATATCTGCAATCAAAAGTCCAATGATGACCATGAAGCCATTGTCCATTGACGTAAAAAATCCATCTGGTTCATTCCTGTCTTTACCCTTTCTTGCTACATCTGAGTCCAGATCTACAGCAATGTGGTTGCCTCTTAAATATCCTCAGAAATTCCCCAGCAAAACACTCAGTTCAAGGCTAATTAGGGATGGCTCACATCACATGAATAAATAAAATAAAGAGGTTCATTGCCAGTAAGAAAGGTGAAAGGCATCCCGTATTCAGGTGCCAACCCCCAGATGACACCCCTACATTCTGATTTCTCCAGCACTCTACTCCACAACATTCCATGCATTCCTCTCTCTCAAAGAACCTCCTCAAGTCACCAGCCGAACAACCAATGTTTACACTCACCCACATGTTTGTGCCCTCTCTCACCCATGCTTCACAGTAACCCTCCACAGTGCTGTCAATGCTCCCTTCTATTTCTCACACTCAGGACTTCCTGCTTTCTCTCATTGCTGGAGAAGAGAGTGCATGAATCCAGGGAGAGACATAGAATTGGGAGTGGCCCTCCAGTGAGAGTTTCTCTGCCTGCTGCAGAGGAAGAACCCATGGAGATTGGCAGGTGTTATGAGCCAGGGTTTAGAGAACCCCAAAGTTTATCCTGGAGTTCACCTGACCCACACAGGCCTACTTTACAGATGTGGTACAACAGAGCGTTAAAGTACTTTTAAATTAAAAGAATGTTTATTTATGAAACCAGTTAACCCTTTATAAACCCACAGTAAACATCTTAACAACGATCAACACCAATCATCCCCACAAAGAATACAGTACTCTATAAGTAACTCTTAATCTTTCCTTACAACATTCACAAGACAAAAGACTCTTTTTAACACAGAGATCAGGTTTAAATTCTCCATTGAGCATAGTTACCACTGTTAAATTTGCAAGTGATCTGAAGACATTACTTTCATACAGAAAGAAATCAGAATCACACCTTGTCTTGCTGGATTTGGCTTCAAGTCGGCAAAACAAAACTAAAACACACCCTGTAGCAAACAGCCCAAAGCAAAAGTAAAAGCAGACAGGCAGCCCAGCTCCACCCACTCTCTGACATCACTGAAGCTATTCGATAAACACCCATTTCTTAAAGGTATATCCACTACAGCTATTTAATAAAAACCCAGTTCTTAAAGGTTCTCTCACATGACACAGGGTGTTCATTTATGTTGGAGAGAGGGGAGAGATTCCAGGTGCTGTAATTAAATGTTAAACTGCACCTGACCATTAGCAGTGTCATTTTACTGTCACCAATAATTTGATTAGGAGCATCTCAGCTATGGCGATGACTTTTTCTGTGACCACAACCCAGCTCGTATCTTCACCTGCCCCAAGTCCACCAAATATGACAGTAGAGAATGAAGATGGAAAAATGGAGCATGAAAGTGAGGACTCTGCTGGTAATTTCTCACCCTCAGTCAGAGCCCCCATGCCATCAGCCCTGATGATAGAACCGCTCCCTGCACAGTTGCGTGTAGGGCAGTCTTTGGTGAGGGGCTCAGAGTCCCAAAAAACCAAGACAACAGTTGACAATAGGGGAATGAGCAGCCTACCTCTAACCCGGCTGAAGCCACGGAGTTCTTACCACATCGAGGTAAGCTGAAAAAGAAGAGAAGAGTCTTTTTAGTTGCACAAGAGAATACATTTGAGTGATTCACCTCAGTGGATTAATGAATTGCAAATGTGAATGAATCATTCACTATATTTCAACTTTCTATTGCCTCGTTACCTTCATTGCTGTCTCCCATATTCCAGATTGCCATTAGCAATGTTATGACGAGGGTGGAAGCAAAGGCTGTGAGAGATTCCTGGAGAGGTTCCTGACTGGGAGAATGGTTTGTGTTTTCAGATAGGCTGCTTGTTGTGGTGGGTTTAACATTGTTGTGCCAAGACCTTCACACACTCAGGTTCTCTGCATGTCATCTGGATGAGTCTGTTGTGAGCAATTTCTGGCAATAAGTGAGTGGCAGCAAGCACGCTGGCCCATCAGGCTTTTCCTCATCCTATTCCTCCACTTTTGAAGATGTCGAGGAGCTGCCGTCTTCCTCCTCCTGCAGTTCCAGTCCTATCTGCAGCGTGATGATGTCTAAACAGACCACTACTATTCTGGTAACTCTTGTGCCTGCACGTTGAAGGCCGCCCAGATTTATCCAGGAACCTGAAGCCAATCTTCAGCAACCTAAGAACTTGGTTACTGATTGTTCCTGTGCTCATGCGGCTCCAGCTATACCTCTGCCTTGCAATAGTGGCAAGGCTCCTGACAGGTGTCATCGGCCACATCCTCAGAGGGTAGCCTTTGTCTCCAAGGAGCCATCCACTGGCTCTGCTTGGAGAGGCAAACACTGTTAGCAAATGTGACTGGTACACAAAGAAAGCAACTTCCAGAATATCTTGCATGACACATCCATAAAAACCTTCTGATGGTCTCATAGCAGGCCAGAGGTTAGGAAACCTGCAGTGAGTAACTCACCTCCTGACTCGCCAAAGCCTGTCAATCATCGACAAGCAACAAGTCAAGTGTCAAAATTTGCCTGGATGAGTGCAGCTCCAACAACACTCAATACTCAACAACATCCAGGACATAGCAGATTCCTTGATGAACACCCCATCCACAAACATTGACTCTCTCCTCCACCGACGCACAGTCACAGCAGTTTGTACCATCTACAAGATGCACTGCAGGAACTCACCACAGTTCCTTTGACAGCACCTTACAAGTTCATGACCAGTACCATCTAGAAGGACAATGGCCGCAGAAACATGGGAAAACTGCCACCTGGAAGTTCCCCTCCAAGTCACTCACCATCCTGACTTGGAAATGTATCAATGTCTGTTCACTGTCGCTGCATCAAAATCATGAACCCTCCTCCCTAACTGCACTGGCTGAACCTGCACCACCTGGACTAGAACGGTTCAAGAAGGCAGCTCACCATCACATTCTCAAGGGCATGGGTATTAAGTGTTGGCCTAGCCAGTTATCATCTCGTGAATGAATACCAGTTAAACATTAAAAGAGTGGAAATCCTTTTGATTGAAAATACTCCTGGATGATTTGAGAGTGTTTGATTGCCGCAAGTTTGCAGTTCATGACTCCTGGTACCTGTGGGAATTGATGACCGCCTCAAATGCAAGAGGCATTTGTATCGGAACAGTGGGCGCGATTCTCCCGAGTTACGAAAAATCGGGTAGCTGGCGTCAAAAACGGGCGCGTTTGACGCCAGCCTCCGCCCCCCCGACCGGGAACCGATTCATCTCCCCGGTCGGGGCTAGCATCGCGCAGCCGTGAACTCTGGCATCGCGGGCTTAACGAATTTCGTTAAGCCCACTAGCCAAAGTTAGCGACGGCTGATGCGTCAGATGACGTCAGCCACGCATGCGCGGATTGGACGACTCCAACCCGCGTATGCGCAGATGACGTCATCATGCATATGCGTGAAACCCATGCATGCGCGGGCCGGTATGCCACTCAGCCGCCCCGCGAATGGATCCAGTGGGGCGGCGGAGGGAGAAAGAGTGCGCGGGGTAAGTACCCGCTGCCCGCGATCGGTACGGCCGTGCAATCGGTGCCATGGTTCCCGAGAACGGGACTTTACGGCCGTTTTTATGAACGGTCAGAGCAGGTGTGTTTTACGCTTGTAAAAACGGCCATAAAGGCCTTGGAAATCGGCCCATCGGCCAGGAGAGAATCGCAGCTCGCCGTAAAAAAACGGCGGGCAGCGATTCGTGTCGGGAGGCGGGCGTGGGGGGGGGGGGGGGGGGGGGGGGGAGAATAGCGGGAGGGCGTCTGACCAGCGTGTCCATAAAAATTTACGCCGCCCGCTATTCTCCGATTTTTCGTAAGTCAGGAGAATTGCGCCCAGTATTTTTAGAGCTCTCCCAATTTTGCAAAGGTTACCAGATATGAATGAGGAGAACTTTGAGTTGAGGGTCGACTTGGCTGGGTATATCCAGTCTTATGCAGTGTTCATTTAGTCTCATTCTTCCCAGCCTTTTTGTCACAGTCGATATTGCAGAGAAATTTGATAGCCCATTTCAGAGTACAGTAAAGAATCAACCTATTTCTGTGTGTTACATGTACGTCAGATCGGGTAAAGGCAGATTCCCTTCCCTAAAATATATTACTAAACTAGGTAGATTTTAATGAGCATTATTGTAAATTGCCCTAATAACATATTTACTGTTGTCATTTTATTCAGTAAAGTGGTTTTACGCCGTTCCAGTTCGGTGGATGAGACTGGGGAGATAGTCTGGTATTTAGCCCTCTGCCTGCTTCTGGCCTGGCTGATTGTTGGGGCAGCATTATCAAAAGGAGTCAAATCTTCAGGAAAGGTAAAATAATTTGATACAATGAAAGAGTTGAAACTATAGGGCTGGTTTCACTCAGTTGGCTGGATGGTTGGATCGTGATCCAGAGCAAGCCCTACAGCGGAGGTTCAATCCCCGTACTGCCTGAGGTTATTTGCGAAAGCCTGCTCTCTCAACCTTGCAAGTGTGGTGATCCTCAGGTTAAGAACATAAGAACATAAGAACATAAGAACTAGGAGCAGGAGTAGGCCATCTGGCCCCTCGAGCCTGCTCCGCCATTCAATTAGATCATGGCTGATCTTTTGTGGACTCAGCTCCACTTTCCGGCCCAAACACCATAACCCTTAATCCCTTTATTCTTCAAAAAAACTATCTATCTTTACCTTAAAAACATGTAATGAAGGAGCCTCAACTGCTTCACTGGGCAAGGAATTCCATAGATTCACAACCCTTTGGGTGAAGAAGTTCCTCCTAAACTCAGTCCTAAATCTACTTCCCCTTATTTTGAGGCTATGTCCCCTAGTTCTGCTATCACCCGCCAGTGGAAACAACCTGCATCTATCCTATCTATTCCCTTCATAATTTTAAATGTTTCTATAAGATCCCCCCTCATCCTTCTAAATTCCAATGAGTACAGTCCCAGTCTACTCAACCTCTCCTCATAATCCAACTCCTTCAGCTCTGGGATTAACCGAGTGAATCTCCTCTGCACACCCTCCAGCGCCAGTACGTCCTTTCTCAAGTAAGGAGACCAAAACTGAACACAAAACTGAAATCACTACCAGTCAAATCTCCCCCTCAAGGATCCCGGCTCTGGGTCACTGTCCATGTAGAGTTTGCACATTATCCCCGTGTCTGCGTGGGTTTCACCCCCACAACCCAAAGATGTGTAGGTCAGGTGGATTGGCCACGCTAAATTGCCCCTAAATTGGAAAAAAAAATAATTGGGTTCTCTAAATTTATAGAAAAAGAAACCTCTTCCCATCAAAGGGGAAAACAGCCTATGGTTATCTGGGACTGTGGCGCCTTTACGTTTAGTCTGGCACTTAATCCCCTGCCTGCTTCTGGCTTGGCTGATAGTTGGGGCAGTGTTTTCAAAAGGAATCAAATATTCAGGAAAGGTAAAATAATTTGACAAAATGATAGAGTTAAAACTAGTGACAAAGTACAGATTTCTGCAACATTGAAACTAGAATTTCTGAATCATTTATGAAGTGATTTATCTCAGAGGTGATTTTAACAGTGACTCTTTGAGGACTGGAAGATCCATAATTCATGTGCACTTCAGGCCTGGGTGAGATCTGAAGATCTTTCTCCTGAGGGAAAGAACAACAGCAATTCCTCCAACTCTCTAAAATGTGCCCCTCATTCCAAGGGTTGCAGTCACTGATTCAGGAATTTGGGGTGAATTTACCATTGCTCTCGACGGCTGGACAGGACTGGCTCAGTGATTTAGCAGATTAGGGTCATGGGTTTATTTGAGTAAAATTAAATTTGTCTGGACAATGGGAAAGGTAAGAAAGGAACCGTGAGGAGTTAAATATGTTCATCACAATCTTTGTTGTCTCCTCCCATTTAAATATGTTGCTCCCTTGAATATGAGATATAAATACTGTGCTATTTAAATGCAGTTACATGTAGATCAGTATTAATTATACCTTCCACATATCTATTAATACTCCAATTGTTTTCTGATTTTCTGCTTTGATCACAATCTGGTCAGTTTACCATTCAGTTGGATTCAATGCTATAAATGTTGTACAGGAAACTCTAACAAGTTCCTCTCCATGGTCAGGTGGTTTATTTCACAGCGACGTTCCCTTATGTGGTTCTGATCATACTCCTGATCCGAGGTCTTACCCTGGAGGGAGCCGCTAAAGGAATTGAATTCTACATTGGAAGACAGTCGGACTTCTCCAAACTGACTCAAGCTGAGGTAAACACACCTGAGCAATTCAGAGAATCCCAGGGGTAATTTTTGGTCAAACTGTTTCAGGTTTCTGTTTATTTATCTCTTGTGTTCAAATTAACTAGTTAAAGGCCTGAGTGCTTTTGGATTGTTGTTCACTGAGAGCCAAGATTCCAGTCATAGCTTGGGAATTGTTCAGAGATGTTTATTGCCTGTCCAATCTGGAAACTTCTTCTGGTTTATGTTTGTAGTCATCTTACAATCCCTGTTGCCTATCCCTGTCTCTGCATAGCCTGACCATTGTCATGGTCTAAAGTCATGCATGAGGGGCAGCACGGTGGTGCAGTGGTTAGCACTGCTGCCTCACAGCACCAAGGACCTGGGTTCGATCCCGGCCCCTGGTCACTGTCCTATGGAGTTTTCACATTCTCCCCGTGTCTGCTTGGGTCTCACCCCCCACAACCCAAAAAAGATGTGCAGGGTAGGTTGATTGGCCACACTAAATTGTCCCTTAGTAGGAAACAAAAAGTAATTGGCTACTCTAAATTTATTTTAAAAAGTAATGTCACGCACGTGGAATTATCCTTGTTTACTTTTTCAAAAGAACCATCCTTTTAAAAATCCTTCTTCACCATTTCTCCCAGGTCACAAGGACTGCAGAGTTGACAAGTCTTCAATCAGCCTCAGCCATCCACCCCAACATCAATTTCTGAATCAAACTAACCTGGCAAGTGGATCTGAAATTCCATACAGCTTAACGGGCTCCTCAAATGGCTGCCTGAGTGTGGGGTTCAACTCTTACTGCAGTCATCCTCCTGCACCCCCCCCAAGTGAGAGGGTCTTCATGACTCATAAGGCAGGGATACAACCCATGTCTGAGTCCCCTACTTTGCCCTTGCAGTCTGACCTCTCATGGAACCACCCCCAGGTATCTCACTGTCGCCTCCAGTGCTGACCCTCTATATACACCCACTTTCAGTGCCCACTGTGGAAAGCCACTCCTTCAGCGGCGATTTGGACCTAGGCCCAGCAAGAAGCATACATGAATCAATGCCTGCATGCCAGCTTTCAGACCCTCTTACAGCAAGAGGCGCCCTGACATGAAGGGAAGGTAAGGCCTGCTAGCAACCCCTCCTCTGGAGATTGAGACTGAACCTCAGCTCTGGCCTCGCATTGAACTTATCAGTATCCCCTGCAGCTCGTCCAGTGCCCCCTGAGCATTGAACACCCTTCAGGATGATGGCTGACTGAGAGCTCACCATCCGCCAGCCCCCTCGGAGGTGAGGACGCCAGGTTCACATTTATGGAAAGCTGTTGTAAATGGCGCTGGCATGATATCACACCGGCACCCTCTGAATTTTCAATGGGGGAGGATGTCCTGGAGTGAGTGCTTGTTAGTGACATCCTAATTTGTTAAAAGGAGCTTCGCGGGATCCCAACATGTTTTTTGTGTTACTCCCCCAGCGAATGGGATTGAAAATCTGAAATTACGATCTTAATAATAATAATATAATATAATAATAAATTCAATAATAATAATCTTTATTGTCACAAGTAGGCTTACATTGCAATGAAATTACTATGAAAAGCCCCTAGTCGCCACACCGCATAGAACATACACTGCAAAAGGAGACCATTTGGCCCATCGAGTCTGCACCGACCCGCTTTAAGCCCTCACTTCCACCCTACCCTCGTAACCTAATAACCCCTTTTTGGACACTAAGGGCAATTTAGTATGTCCAAACCATCTAACCTGCATGTCTTTGGACTGTGGGAGGAAACTGGAGCATCCGGAGGAAACCCACGCACACACGGGGCAAACCTGCAGAGTCCGCACAGACAGTGGCCCTGCCGGGAATCAAACCTGTGACCCTGGCGCTGTGAAGCCACAATGCTAACCACTGTGTTACCGTGTTGGGAATTGTGTTTTCCGATGATCTCTGGACTTTGTGCCCACGGTTCTGCTCTCACTAACAGGCTAACACAGGCTCAAAATCGCCCCCATGATGTGACCATGACTCCTTATACTTTCTTACACATTCACTTTTCCTATATTTGCCGATTCATTTATCATGGCTAGATCTGATACTGCTTCTTCCTTTGCTAGATATGTTATTAGTCGTGGCTGCCTTTCATCTTGTAAAATAGTAAGTTATGCCTGGATGGTCAACGCTGTTTTAATGATCACCTGATGTGGCTGAGGAGCCCCACTCTGGCATGGCCATCTCTGTCATATTTTCCGCAGGGGGAAACAGTGGGGTGAGAAAGCCTCAGGATTTGTTATCCTCTGTTTTCTCCTATCCCTCTTCTCAGCTCTTCGTTTCTGCTCAAGTCTTCATCTTCTTCCTTTTATTTGCTTCGCTTCTTTGCCTGATGCGATGATTCTATCGTCTCTTTGAGCAGCGACTCTAAACTCCAAGCACCCATTGAAGCAGATGGACCTGGATGGCTCAGCACTTTATTAGTCTGGGGCTGCAGGGCTTGGGGTGAGCGGTGAACAACCAATGGGATACAATGGTCCCTCCCACCATCACCTGTGTCCCATCAAGGCCCTTGGCTGCCGAAGCATCGGTGTATTATGTTTGGCACTGACTTGTCTGCAGGAATTCCAAAAATGTTTAGATATCAGTTCACCTTTGGACTCCACTCCAGACTTTTTTGTTATACTTTACTCCACTGGTCTTGTTAAATATTAGATGGAAAGGAGTTAGTATGCACCTTAAAACCTCTTTCTCTTTCACCTTCTCCTCTTGAACTGCTTAATTCAGAGTGGTTGATAAAAATCCATGAGTGTGATTTGTTGGTCTTTGCCTAATATTCAAATCTTTCCTTTGTTGCTGTTGCCAATTTAAAAAAGAACAGGGAGTTTACCGGGTTTCAGTTTACATGCAGCAGATAGCAAATCAAATGACTCACTAGAAAACATATGGCTGGCAGTGGGAAGCATCAAAGCTCCTGGAAGGAATTTGGTGGGAAAAGAGTAGACAGGGAGCTAGAATACTGTTTAGTAGGGCAGCACGGTGGCGCAGTGGCTAGCCCTGCTGCCTCACGGCGCCGAGGTCCCAGGTTCGATCCCGACTCTGGGTCCGTGTAGGGTTTGCACATTCTCCCCGTGTTTATGATAGAATTTACAGTGCAGAAGGAGGCCATTCGGCCCATCGAGTCTGCACCGGCTCTTGGAAAGAGCACCCTACCCAAGATCAACACCTCCACCTTATCCCCATAGCCCAGTAACCCCACCCAACACTAAGGGCAATTTTGGACACTAAGGGCAATTTATCATGGCCAATCCACCTAACCTGCACATCTTTGGACTGTGGGAGGAAACTGGAGCACCCGGAGGAAACCCACGCACACATGGGGAGGATGTGTTTGCGTGGGTTTCGCTCCCACAACCCAAAGATGTGCAGGCTAGGTGGATTGGCCATGCTAAATTGCCCCTTAATTGGAAGAAGTAAATTGGGTACTCTAAATTCATGAAAAAAATACTGTTCAATGGAGATGTTGTTAACCAGAGGGAACTTCATTCAGTCAGCTAGCTATTCATGTGTTGGACTAACCCACTCCATGTTCCTCATGGTTAATGTAGTTTTATCTGTTGAATGGGTTCAAGTGAAATCTCCCGATGCTGATGAATTCTCCATTCTATTCCCCAGGTCTGGAAAGATGCTGCAACGCAAATTTTCTATTCTCTTGCAGTGGGTTGGGGCAGTTTAATCACACTGTCATCCTACAACAAATTCCACAACAACTGTTACATAGATGCCATCGTCGTCTGTGTTGTTAACTGTGCTACGAGTGTGTTTGCCGGATTTGTCATCTTCTCTATCCTGGGACACATGGCTCACATACAAGACAAGCCCGTTTCAGAGGTTGCACAGTCAGGTAAATGCAGAGTTAAATTTACTGCCTTCTGTAAAAATAATCCCAAATTTTTGGCAGAAGTGTCTGGGTTCTACAATCTCAGATGATCTATTCAGCATTGAAGCCATAATCATCCAAAACCAACTCCTCTGGGCCAGCCTCGCGTTTAGGGAGCAAATTGTCTTCACCCTGAAACAGAGGGGGACAAAGGAAGCACTTCATAAGGGGTGGCACGATGGCACAGTGAGTAGCACTGCTGCATCACACTGCAAGAGAACCAGGTTCAATTCCAGCCTCAGGACTTTATGGAGTTTATACGTTCTCCCCGTGTCAGCGTGGGTTTCCCCCGGGGTGCTCCGGTTTCCTCCCACAGTCCAAAGATGTGCAAGTTAGGTGGACTGGCCATGCTAAATTGCCTCTAGGTGGTGTTACAGGGATAGAGTGGGGGATTGGGCATGGGGAGGGTGCTTTTTCAAAAGGTTGGTGCAGACGTGATGGGCCAAATGGCCTCTTTCTGCACAGTATGGATTTTATGGATTCTATGAAAAAACGTCCAAATACAACATAGATGACAATGCCTGGGAATTCTCCCAGTGAGCCAGAGAAGACACAGCCAGAGTGAGGCACAGCGAACAGTGAGTTTGGGAATTTGAAGCGAGGTGGGATTTCGAAGTTGGATGGGGAGGAGGTGCTTTTTATCCCTGGTATCCCTGTCTTTTCATTTGTATAGTTATTATTTATTCTTTCGTTTGTTTGGAATTGTAGTTGCATAAGTTAACCTGAGGATTAAGACATGACAGGAGATCCCAGACCCGTGGCATGCTCCTCGTGTGTGATGTGGGAGCTCAGGGATACATCTACTGTCCCTGGTTCCTTCACGTGCAAGAAATGTGTCCAGTTGCAGCTCCTGTTAGACCGCTTGACGGCTCTGGAGCTGTGGATGGACTCACTTTGGAGCATCCGTGATGCTGAGGACGTCGTGGATAGCACGTTCAGCGAGTTGGTCACCACGCAGGTGAAAGTTACTGAGGGAGATTGAAAATGGGTGACCCAAAGACAGAGCAAGAGTAGGAAGGCAGTGCGGGTGCCCCCTGTGGTCATCTCCCTGCAAAACAGATATACCGCTTTGGATACTGCTGAGGGGGATGGCTCACGAGGGGAAGGCAACAGCAACCAGGTTCATGGCACCATGGCTGGCTCTGCTGTGCAGCAGGGCAGGAAGAAGAATGACAGGTCTATAGTCATATGGCGCTCAATTATAAGGGGAATAGACATGCGGTTCTGCGGACACAATTGAGACTCCAGGATGGTGTGTTGCCTCCCTGATGCAAGGGTCAAGGATGTCTCGGAGCGGCTGCAGGACCTTCTGGGGGGGCCGGAGGGAGGGTGAACAGCCAGCTGTCGTGGTGCACTAGGCACCAACAATATAGGTGAAAAGTGGGATAAGGTCCTACAAGCTAAATTGAGGGAGTTAGGAGTGAAACTAAAAAGTAGGACCTCAATGGTAGTAATCTCAGGATTGCTACCAGTGCCACGAGCTGGTCAGAGTCAGGATAGGATAGATAGGATGAATGCGTGGCTCGAGAGATGGTGCAAGAGGGATGGATTCAAATCCCTGGGGCATTGGAACCGGTTCTGGGGGAGGTGGGATCAGTACAAATTGGACGTTCTGCACCTCGGACTGGAACCAATGTTCTGGGGGGGAAGGGTGTTTGCTAGAGCTGTTGGGGAGGGTTTAATGTGGCAGGGGATAGGATCCAATGCAGGAGGTCGGAGGGAAGTAAAACGGGGCCAGAAACAAAAAGCAATAAGGGGGAAAGTGTAAGGCAGAGAAGCCATAGTCAAAAATCATAAAGTGCCACAGTACAGGGTACAGTGACTGAGGAGAGTGTGAAAAGGGAGGTGGCCAATACAGGATTGAGGGTGTTGTGCGAAGTATATGGAACAAGGTAAATGAGCTTTTTGTGCACATTGAAATTGGCCAGTATGGTGTTGTGGGCATCACAGAGACGTGGCTGCAAGGGGATCAGGGCTGGGATCTAAATATCCAAGGATATATGTCCTATCGAAAGGACAGGCAGATGGGAAAAGGGGGCGGGGTTGCATTGTAAGTAAGGAATGAAGTTAAATTGGTAGCAAGGAGCGATATAGGATCAGAAGGCATAGAATCTCTGTGGGTAGAGTTGAGGAATTGCAAAGGTAAAAAGACCCTGATGGGAGTTATGTACAGGTCCCCCTAGCAGTAGTCAGAGTGTGGGGCAGAAAATAAATCAGGAGATAGAAAAGGCATGTAAAAAAGGCAATATTACGATAATCAATGGGGGACTTCAATATGCTGGTGGACTGGGAAAATCAGGTTGGTAGTGGATCCCAAGAAATGGAATTTGTGGAATGTCTAAGAGATGGTTTTTTGGAGAAGCTTGTGACAGAGCCTACTAGGGAACAGGCAATTCTGGATTTGGTGAGGCAGACTTGATCAGGGAACTTAGGTGAAGGAACCCTGAGGGAGCAGTGACCACAATATGATAGAATTTACCCTGCAGTTTGAGAGGGAGAAGCTGCAATCAGATGTGACAGTATTACAATTAAATAAGGGTAACTAAGAAGACATGAGGGAGAAGCTGGCCAGAGTTGATTGGAGAAGGAGCCTAGCAGGGAAGACAGTGAAACAGCAATGGCAGGAGTTTTTGGGGGTTATTCGGGAGGCACAACAGAAATTCATCCCAAGGAGGATGAAACATGCTAAGGGGAGGACAAGGCATCCATGGCTGACGAGGGATGTCAAGGACAGCATAAAGGCTAAGGAAAAAGCATACAAAGTGGCATGGATTAGTGCGAAGCCGGAGGATTGGGAAGCCTTTAAAAGCGAGCAAAGGACAACTAAGAAAGCAATAAGTGGTGAGAAGATGGAGCATGAGTGCAAGCTAGCTAGTAATATAAAGGAAGATATGAAGAGATTTTTTCAATATATAAAAGGGAAGGGAGAGGCAAAAATAGACATTGGACCACTAGAAAATGTGGCTGGAGAAGTAATAATAGGAAACAAAGAAATGGCAGATGAACTGAATAGTTACTTTGTGTTAGTCTTCACGGTAGGATGCCAGAGCTCCAGGAGAACCAGGAGGCAGAGGTGAGTGCAGTGACCATTACTAAGGAGAAGGGTCTAGGGAAACTGAAAGGTCTGAAGTTGGATGAGTCACCTGGACTGGATCAACTACACCCCAGGGTCCTGAAAGAGATAGCTGACGAAATTGTGGAGGCATTAATGATTATCTTTCAGGAATCACTGGAGGCAGGAAGAGTCCCAGAGGACTGGAAGGTGGCTAATGTAACACCACTGTTTAAGAAGGGAGGTTATAGGCTGGTTAGCCTGACTTCGTTCATTGGTAAGATTTTAGAGTCTGTTATTAAAGATGAGATCGCGAAGCACTTGGAAGTGCATGGTAAAATAGGATAGAGTCAGCACGGCTTTGTCAAAGGGAGGTCGTGTCTGACAAATCTGTTAGAGATCTTTAAGGAGGTAACAAACAAGTTAGACAAAGGAGAACCAGTGGACGTGATTTATTTAGATTTCCAGGCCTTTGACAAGGTGCAGTATAGGAGACTGTTAAATAAGTTAAAAGTCCATGGTGTTAAGGGTAAGATCGTGGCATGGATAGATGATTGGCTGACTGGCAGAAGGCAAAGAATGGGGATAAAGGGGTCTTTTTCAGGATGGCAGCCGGTGACGCGGTGTGCCTCACAGGTCTGTGCTGGGACCACAACTTATTACAATATACATTAATGATCTGGAAGAAGGAACTGAAGGCACTGTTGCTAAGTTTGCACATGATACAAAGATCTGTAGAGGGACAGGTAGTATTGAGGAAGCAGGGGGCTGCAGAAGGACTTGGACAAGCCAGGAGAGTGGGCAATGAAGTGGCAAATTAAATACAATGTGGAAAAGTGTGAGGTTATGCACTTTGGAAGGAGGAATCTAGACATAGATTATTTTCTAAATGGGGAAATGCTTCAGAAAGCAGAAGCACAAAGGAACTTGGGAGTCCTTGTTCACAATTTTCTTAAGGTTAATGTGCAGGTTCAGTCGGCAGTTCAGAACGCAAATGCGATGTTAGAATTTATGTCAAGAGGGCTAAAATACAAGACCAGGGATGTACTTCTGAGGCTGTATAAGGCTCTGGTTAGACTCCATTTCGAGTATTGTGAGCAGTTTTGGGCCCCATATCTAAGGAAGGATGTGCTGGCCTTGGAGAGGATGCAGAGGAGGTTCACAAGAATGATCCCTGGAATGAAGAACTTGTCGTATGAGGAACGTTTGAGGACTCTGGGTCTGTACTCGTTGGAGTTTAGAAGGATGAGGGGGGATCTTATCGAAACGTATAAGATACTGCGAGGCCTGGATAGAGTGGATGAGGAGAGGATGTTTCCACTTGTAGGAAAAACTAGAACCATAGGACACTATCTCAGACTAAAAAGACAATCCTCTAAAACAGAGGTGACGAGGAATTTATTCAGTCAGAGGGTGGTGAATCTGTGGAATTCTTTGCCGCAGAAGGCTGTGGAGGCCAATTCACTGAGTGTCTTTGAGACAGAGATAGATAGGTTCTTGATTAATAAGGGGATCAGGGGTTATGGGGAGAAGGCAGGAGAATGGGGATGAGAAAAATATCAGCCATGATTGAATGGCAGAGCAAACTCGATGGGCCAAGTGCCCTAATTCTGCTCCTATGTCTTATGGTCTTATGGTCTCATGGACACTTGCTCAAAAGAGACCTATTTGAAGATATCTCCTGATTGAAGGGACACAATTCTTCAAGGACACCCGTCGGCAAGAGGAGACCCGGAAAAGGAACCTGAGAAAGGAACACCAGTGATCTAGAGTCCAAGGGTCGATCCCAACTCTTGAAAACACCTGCCAAGTGCGTCATCAAATTTGCAGCTCCAGGATCGGGATCATCAGCCATACAAGGACCCATGATCAGTAACACAGGTGGACAATCACATGCGTCAGCGAGTGATTACCAAAGAAGTTCTGTTGGAAAATTCTGGATCCATTGAATTGTATTAGGGAGGCGAGGAGTCGGAGAGAGATGGCAGGTGGAAAGGAGATGGAAGAATGAAGAAATCAAAGATGGAAGGGAGGTGGGGTGGTAGAGAAAAAAATGTGGAACGTTTGAAGAGAAGGAGAAGGTGTGGGCGGCACGGTAGCGCAGTGATTAGCACTGTGGCTTCACAGTCCAGGGTCCCAGGTTCGATTACCGACTTGGGTCACTGTCTGTGCAGAGTCTGCATGTTGTCCCCGTGCCTGAGTGGGTTTCCTCCGGGTGCTCCTGTTTCCTCCCACAGTCCAATGATGTACAGGTTCGGTGCATTGGCCGTGCTAAATTGCCCTTAGTGTCCACAAAGGCTAGGAGGGGTTACTGGGTTAAGGGGATAGGGTGGAAATGTGGGCTTAAGTGGTGGTCTTTCCAAGGGTCGGTGAAGACTCAATGGGCCAAATGGCCTCCTTCTGCAAATTCTATGTGTGGACCTAAAATGAGCAATTACGAAAGGGACTGAGGAGATGCGAGGAACATGATGAGGAAGGCATTTGAGATCAGGAGTAGAAGGTTGAACAACATGGGAAGCAGAGAGGAAGAGCAGAGAGAGGAATAAGAAGAAGAGGATGTAGATGAAAAGACGTCAGTGAAGACACATGGAAAAAAAGGAGCAAAACCTGGAACAGGTTGAATTTGTTTCTCAGCATGGGAATGATGAAACGGACTGCAATATCAAAGGGCTGAATGTTTCTGATTAAGCCACAAAATCTCAGGCCAAGTGCACAAGTACTAAGTAAAACTTCAGCGATCAAAATTCTAAATTAAGTTAAGATGTTTACAGTAGAGCAGCACGGTGGCACAATGGGTTAGCCCTGCTGCCTCATGGCGCCGAGGTCCCAGGTTCGATCCCGGCTCTGGGTCACTGTCCGTCTGGAGTTTGCACATTCTCCCTGTGTTTGCATGGGGTTCGTCCCCACAACACGGCAGCACGGTGGCATTGTGGATAGCACAATGGCTTCACAGCTCCAGGGTCCCAGGTTCGATTCCGGCTTGGGTCACTGTCTGTGCGGAGTCTGCACATCCTCCCCGTGTGTGCGTGGGTTTCCTCCGGGTGCTCCGGTTTCCTCCCACAGTCCAAAGATGTGCAGGTCAGGTGGATTGGCCATGATAATTTGCCCTTAGTGTCCAAAATTGCCCTTAGTGTTGGGTGGGGTTACTGGGTTGTTGGATAGGGTGGAGGTGTTGACCTTGGGTAGGGTGCTCTTTCCAAGAGCCGGTGCAGACTCAATGGGCCGAATGGCCTCCTTCTGCACTGTAAATTCTATGAAAAAACCCAAAAGATGTGCAGGCTAGGTGGATTGGCCACGCTAAATTGCCCCTTAATTGGAAAAAATTAATTAGGTACTCTAAATTTATTTTTTTAAAAGGTGTTTACAGTACTCCTCTTTTAAGTAAAATTAATTGCACTATCTGACTTGTATTCAGGTTTCGGTTTGGCCTTTATTGCCTATCCAGAGGCTATTGCACAGTTGCCGTGGTCACCTTTATGGGCCATTTTGTTTTTCTTTATGCTGATCACTCTGGGACTCGGCAGTCAATTTGTAGCTGTAGGTAAGGATATTACTTTAATCAATCGCTTTCCACTTTTATTTTTAAAAGGTGGGGGGGGGGGGGGGGGGGGGGGGGTATTGCAGCCCAGACTTTGGGCTGTCCCTGAGTCTGCAGATGAGCCCAGTGCTGCTCATATCTTAACGGTCCAGGGCCCTAGGCAATGGGTCCAGCTAAGAATACTGATTGCTGCAAAATGGCACATTTCCTTGCTGCCACTATCACTGTAAATGGGTCCTGAAATCGGCTCAACAACTCTGCCTGCATTTACAAAGGGGATTTGCCTATTCAGACACAGGCCCTTACTAAGATATAGGGTGGTTTACTTCTGTCCTGAAATGCACCAATTCACAACACTCCCCATATTGGATTCTTCTGCATCCATTTCATGCCTGTAAAAAGCCTGCAATGTCAACAGATTTCTCAGTCATTGCCGAAGACGAAGAAAAAAAGACTTGCATTTCTATAGCACTTTTCATGGCCATCGCGCGCCTCAAAGCACGTAACAGCCAATTAAATGCTTTTGAACTTTAAACATTGTTGCAAAGTATGAAAACATGATGGTATGCAGAAAACTCCAGCACACAGCGATTTGACAATGCCCAGATCATCTGCTTTTTTTGCATGTTGATTGAGGGATACATTTTGGCCAAGGCACTGGGGATAACTCCCCTGCTTTTCTTCAAAATAGTCTCAATGGATCACATATATACATCTGAGCAGGCAGATATGTGGCCTCGCTTGTTAACATCTCATCTGAAGGATGGAACCTCTGGCAGTGCAGCACTCCTTCACTGCTGCACTTAAATGATTTTTGTGCCCAAGCCCCGGATGAGAAATGCTATTTGTCATTATAAGTACATAAATGAGTAATGTTTCTGTGTGGTGATTTCCCTTTCACTGTCTCAATGGAACATCAATCTATTTAAAATGGGTTAAGAACTGCATTAATCTAAAAGCCGGGTGTATTTTTAAAAATTAGTTCATGAGGTGTGAGTGCTGCTGGTTGGGCCAGCATTTAATGCCCGCCCCTAATCACCTTTGACCTGTGTGGCATGCTGGGCCCTATCAGAGCACATTATTGTGCGTCTGGAGCTACCTATAGGTCAGACCAGGTGAGGACGGCAGGTCTCCTTCCCTGAAGGACATTAGTGAACCAGATATGTTTTCTTGACAATGGTTTCAGATTTAATTCCATATTGTTATTCAATTCAAAATTCACCACCTGCCATGGTGGGATTTGAACCCGCTTCCCCAGAGCGTTACCCTGGGTCCCTAGCCCTTTCTGTGACAATACCATTGCACCACCACCGCCTGATGGTATGTGATTGCACCATCTGGAAATGGCTGTGCCAGCTGAAACTCTGTGGGAGTACTCTTGCCATTGGGGTTTAAGATTATAGGTTCAAGACCCACTAATGTAATCGCAACCATTTCTCATAACCAGATCTCAGCAATGAAGATTCTGAAATGAACTTAATCTTTAATGTGAGCCTGAAGTGGCCAATAGCAGGTCATCCACTAGTTATGCATCCTGCCTGACTTGGATGATATGGAAGGCAGATAGTGATCCGCTATCACCCACTTACAGCGCACCACAATTGAAATCTACTCACCTATTGCTGGACAATTCTCATGTATTGATTCTTGATCTGCCAGCACCACGATATCCATTGACAGGTTCTCTCATATCAGATCAGATCATCCCTTTCAAATGGCCAACCAGTGGAGAGTGCCTGTGCCCACCCTTGCTCGGAGTGGAGGAGACTGAGCCATTTTGAGGGCCAAAACTGATTTCAATAGATCTGTAGCTGCCCACCTCAGACACGCACCTTGGTGCAGCTCAGTGCAATATTGAGACTTTCTGTCCCATTCCTTCGAATCCTTTAAAAATGATGGGATTTTTAACCAGATGGTAAATCTGCAAACCCCTTTTTGATGACACTGAAGCTTTGTGAAGGCCACTTTGACCAAATCAAAGCAAACCTCATCCACAACACTCCTTGTTTCATTAATTTTTCTCCCTGATGGGGACAGCACGGTGGCTCAGTGGGTTAGCCGTATTGCCTCACGGCGCCGAGGTCCCAGGTTTGATCCCGGCTCTGGGTCACTGTCCGTGTGGAGTTTGCACATTCTTGTTGTGTTTGTGTGAGTTTCTCCCCCACATCCCAAAGATCTGCAGGCTAGATGGATTGGCCACGCTAAATTGCCCCTTAATTGGAAAAGAATTATTGGGTACTCTAAATTTATATATTTTTTTAATTCTCCCTGACATTTTTTGCTGATCTTTCCCTGGAAACATGTCAGGACACAATTTTCCATCCAACTCTTTCAGTGTTGACTTTAGGCACCTTGACACTTGGCAATTGGAGCATAACTTTTATTTGTTGGAATAATTCTAACAGAGAGAGAGGGTGGCTGTTTAGCCCATTACAGCTATGGCAGTGTGTCTCTTTAATTTGTCCTTAACTAATCTAATCCCATTTCCATACATATTCCATGAATCCTTTCACGTTCATGCTTTTCAAAAACTGATCCAATTTCCTTTGAACTGACCCCCAGTCTCTTTCCGGTGGCCACTTTTATTCATCTTTTATTGCTAATTCCCCATCAACATCCCCACATTAACCTTTTAATGACCATTGGAAATAATCATCCACGTTTTGCCTGTTATAATTTTGAAAACTTCCATTAGGTCTCCTCAATCTTCTCTCCTTGGTGAAAGTCTGAAAGTATTTTGCTCAATGTGGTTTTAGTGATGAGTCCTCATTTGATTGAAACTTTATTCAGCAAATGTAAAGAATTTAAAATTGTCCGAAATGTTCATGCTTCGATCCAGGACAGCAAACATAGTAAACATGAGAGCTCTGCTCCATTTCCTCCGGATGATATTGTTCATTCCATCTCAATACCCCATTCCAAGATGGATGCCACACGTTCAGCTTCCTCTGCACAGAGGTCACGGATGAACCTACTAACTGTCCAAAAGAGAAGGGGGACATGCTTAGTCTCCCAGTTACTGCTGTGGGAAAGTGTGCATCAATGCTTGGAACATTGCCTTTCCTTGAAACTTTCGCTGGTGATGGAAGTAAGTTTGACTCTCCCATTACCCTCCTCATCCTCCTTATTCCAGCCCCCAGTAAAAACCGTCAAGGTAATCAAATTATCCAGTGGTCTCATTGACACTGGGTGTCCTGTAGAGAAGGCTGTAATGTCCTGTACTTAGGATACTGTCACTCATGGTCTTCTCTCCTCTGTGGAGCACCCTGCAAATGCCTTCAAGACACAGCACAAGAAAGTTACCAATGTGCTCCATCAGGGACAGATAATTAGATTCCTGTCACTGGTGCAAACACACCTTAAGACAAGTGGGACATTCTGCTTGATAACCTTGTTAAGAGCTAATAGCCTAATTCATGTCTCTGCAATGTTTCAGACAGGGGAAGCTGTTCTACCTGCTCCTCTGTCTGCAAGGCTTGTGGCCTTTTCGGCAGTGGGTTTCTCTGGACTGTGTAAATGATCAATTAATTACTGATCTCATTTGACTTTTAATTTAATCAGAAGCAATTATAACAACACTGCTGGACCAGTTCCCTAAATTGCTGCGATCAAAACGCCTTTACCTGACAAGTGGAGTTTGCTTGTTGTTTTATTTCCTCAGTCTTGTATGTGTGACACAGGTATGTCGTCTTCTAATACTTTGCAATGTTTCCACATAGTTCTTGCGATAAAGTTATGAATGTAACAGTAATAAAACAGAACCTTGTGCGTTGGTCCTTTTTTGACCCATCTGTGTAATTTTGTATAGTGATGTTTCGGATTGACTAACATTGCGATGTAAAAATCTGGTTAGAGAGGTGAAACTCACAGTGGCACAATGGTTAGCACTGCTGCCTCTCAGCGTCAAGGACCCGGGTTCAATTGGGTGACTGTGTGTGGAGTCTGCACTTTCTCCTCGCATCTATGTGGGTTTCCTCCCACAGTCCAAATAAGTGCAGCTTAGGTGAATTGTCCATGCTAAAATTGCCATTTAGAATCCAAAGATGTGCAGGTTAGATGGTGTTATCGGGTTACAGGGAGAGTGCGGGAGAGTGGACCTAGGGCACTCCTTCAATGGATCGGTGCAGACTCAAATGACCTCCTTCTGCACTGTAAGAATTCTATGGTTCGATGGAAAGCATCCTCACAGCATCTATCCCCAAAACATCTCAGAATCTTATATGTTTCAATCAGGTCACTTCTTATTTTCCAAAACTCCAATGCGTATGGACCCAACCTGCTCAATGTTTCCTCATCCCTTGGAATTAACCAAGTGAATCTTCTCTTAACTGCCTCAATGTATCTCTCTAATTGGTCACCAGAAGTGTACACTCTGCCAGATCTCACCAATGTTTGGTACAGTTTTGCAGGACTTTAGGGCAGCACGGTAGCACAAGTGGATAGCACTGTGGCTTCACAGCGCCAGGGTCCCAGGTTCAATTCCCCGCTGGGTCACTGCCTGTGCGGAGTCTGCACCTTCTCCCCGTCTCTACGTGGGTTTCCTCCGGGTGTTCCGGTTTCCTCCCACAGTCCAAAGACGTGCAGGTTAGGTGGATTGGCCATGGTAAATTGCCCTTAGTGACCAAAAGAAAAAAGATTAGGAGGGGTTGTTGGGCTACGGGGATAGGGTGGAAGTGAGGGCTTAATGGGTCGGTGCAGACTCGATGGGCTGAATGGCCTCATTCTGCACTGTATGTTCTATGTTCCCTACTTTTATATTCCATTCCCCTTGCAATAAAGGCCAACATCCCATTTGCCCCCTAAGTACTTGCTGTACCTGCAAGCCTCCTGAAGCGGGTCCAAAGTTGCACCATAATTTGCCTTTAATGAAGCCATGTTTGTTTTGTTGGTTTGATTGTATTTCAGTTTTCTGAACAATCTGCTATGAATTTCTTTCAAAGGATTTACCAAATGACAGATGTTAGGTTAATTGGTCTATCATTTCCTGCTTTCTGTCTGTCTCCTTTCTCGAATAACGGCATCACATTTGCAGTTTTTACAATCTGCTGGAACCTTTCCAGAATCGAACGAATGGCTTGATTGGTGGAGGGGGAACCTGCTGCTGGTGGTGCCCCGTGCACCTATTGCCCTCATCCTTCTTGGTAGACGAGATGGCTGGTTTGGGAGGTCCTGTTGAAGAAACCTTGACACATTGTTGTCGTGCATCTTGTAGGTGATCAACACTGGTCAATAGTGAAGGGAGTAAATGTTTAAGGTGGTGGATGCGGTGCTAATCAAATCAGTTGCTTTGTTCTGGATGGTGTTAAGCTGTTTGGGCATTGGTGGAGGTGCATTCTTTCAGATAAGTGGAGATTATTCCACCACAGTCCTAATGGGTGCCTTTTGATGGTGAAAAGACTTTGGGGTGTCAGGAGGTGAGTCACTCATCGCAGAATACACAGCCTCTGATCTGGTATTGCAGCCGCCGTATTTTATGTGGCTGATCCGGTTAACTTTCCGGTTGATGGGGGCATCCTCAGGATGTAAATGGTGGGAAATTTGCCGATGGTAACATCAAGGAGGGATATTGGAGATGTTGATTAGCTGGTACTTGTGTGGGCGATTGCTATTTGCCATTTACCAGCCCAAGCCAGAATATTGTCCATGTCTTGTTGCATTTAACCATCGACGACTTCATTATCTGAGGAGCTTTGAATGGTACTGAACATTGTGAACTGCTCAGCGAGCATCCCTGCTTCTGACATTATGATGTAGGGAAGGTCACTGATGAAGTAGCTGAAAATGGTTGACCCTAAAACACTGACCAATCTGAGGAGCTCCTGTAGCAATAACACGGGGTTCAGGTGATTGACTACCCACAGCCATCTGTCTTTGTGCTGGGTATGATTCCAGCACGTGGAGAGTTTCCACTTTGTTGCCATTGGTATTCATGTTCCTGGGCTCCTTATTATCACATTTGGTCAAATGTTGCCTTCATAGTGCGGGAACTCACTCTAATCTCATGAAGGAATTCCGTTTTTGGCACTTACTCAGGACAAGACTATAATGAGATCTGAGTAGAACCGACATTGAGCACCGATGAGTAGGTTATTACTCTGTTGATGGCACCTTCCATCACCTGACTGATGGGGTGGTAATTGGCCCAATTTTTCTCAGCACCAGTTTAACTCAGTCGATAACAGTCTCATTTGCTCAGAAAATTGTACCTTATAAATCCAGGTTTTGGACAAAAAATGTGATGGAATACCTCACCACACAGAGCATAATCTACATGCAGAATTAAATTCCACATCAAATATGAGGACTAAAAAACCTTTAAAACAATAGAGAAACAATTGGATTTTGTTTTGTTGGGATGTCAGCAAACCCTTAACGGCTTTCCTCATCTGTAATTGTGTCCACAAAATAACAGAATTGTCGTGGTACATAAGGAGGCCATTTGGCCCATCGTGTCTGTACCAGCTCTCCAAACAGGCATCATGACTTAGTGCCGTTTCCCCAGTACCCCTGCACGTTATTTCTATTAAAATAATCATCGAATGCCTCCATTGAACCTGCCTCCACCACATTCCTAGGCAGTGCATTCCAGACCCAAACCACTCGCTGTATGAAAATGTATTTTCTCACATCACATTTGCTTCTTTAGCAAATAACTCAAAATCTGTGCCCTCTGGTTCTTGACTCTTTTACAAGCAGGTACAGTTTCTCTCTATCTACTCCAGCCCCCTCATGATTTTGAACATCTCTATCAAATCTCCTCTTAGCCTATTCCTCTGCAAGTCCCAACCTCTCTAATTATCTAGATGTACGAGGCTAGTTTTTTACACAGCGGGTAGTGGGTACCTGGAACTCGCTGTCGGAGGAGGTGGTGGAAGCAGGGACAATAGTGACATTTAAGGGGCATCGTGACAAATACATGAATAGGATAGGAATAGTGGGATACGGACCCCGGAAGTGCAGAAGATTTTAGTTCAGATGGCCAGCATGGTCGGCAGAGGCTTGGAGGGCTGAAGGGCCTGTTCCTGTGCTGTACTTTTCTTTGTTCTTTGTTCTCTCCTTATAACTGAAGTTTCTCATCCCTGGCACCATTTGAGTGAACCTCTTCTGCACTCTCTCCAATGTTGTGCCCTCTAAATTGTCTGCCATGTTTACGCACGTGACAATGATAATGAGACAATTTAATTCATCTGGGTCAGTTTTAAGGACGGGATATGTCAGAATGACTGGCTGTGCAAAGACCTCAAACATGAACTACACGGGAATATCTGATTAGCGAGTGTTTTTATTCCTGCTGTACTCATGGTAGTCTATTGACATAGAAATGTGACAGTGCAGAACTTGTTCATTTAACTTTGAGCCAAAGTGGATGATTTAAGTGTTTCAGGCAATGCTTATTTTATAGCTTCCTCAAGCAGCACATTTTCAAACATGTCATTTATTTTCAGGCTGGAATTTACTGGATCAGTTTAATTGATCATTTCTGTGCTGGATGGGGCATTCTTATAGCTGCTGTTCTTGAACTCATCAGCTTAAGCTGGATCTACGGTTCGTGGAATTTTTATTCATTTGTTTCCAAAGATCCATATGAGACAGGCGGTGCCTTCTGCATCCTTTACCTGCAAACCCCTCTTGTTTTTGATGGGTTACAGTTGGTTGTTGTTGAGGCCAATTTTGAAACAGCCATTTTCTTGCTAATCGTAGGGATGATGTTATTCTTCACCATAAGATAAGCAGGGCCTGAATTTACATCCAAAGTGCATGTAAGCACCTGACCCGGAAGTACGAGATGAAGTTTCGAGACAAGACGGTGGGTGCACATCCCGACGTCATCACCACCCACTCAGTATTTTGGTCAATAGGCACATGAGGGAGTCAAAAGCACGCCCGCAGCCAATCAAGCAGTCAGTTTAGCCTATTAAAGGGCCAATTGACTAGAAGTTTACGTGGCCCCTCTGCCTTTCTGGTTGACTGGTGAGCTGATTAGCCTTCATATTTAAGCTGCAACCTTGACACAGGGTGGGCTGAAAGGTCAGGGCTGGAATAAAATGAACAAATGTGTCTGGCGACGTAGGTTTGAGTCTGATTGAGCTGCAGAGACACTGGGCGGCATCTTCGACCCCCCGGCGGGTCGGAGAATTGCCGGGGGTCGGCGTGAACCCCTCCCATGCCGGCCGCCAAATTCTCCGGCGCCCCCAAAAAATCCCCCCCCCCCCCCCCGACGTGAATTACGCTGCCCACCTCGGAGAATGGCAAGGACCGGCGAGACGCAATGGGCCCCTGGGCCACCCAAAATTTCGGGCCCGCGATGTGTCGAGCGGCACCCGTTTTATGTCGGTCCCGTCGGCGTAAATTAAGGTAGGTACTTACCAGCGGGACCCGGTTCGGCGGGCGGCCTCTGGGATCCTCAGGGGGGGGGTCGTGGGGGGATCTGGCCCAGTGGGGTGCCCCATGGTGGCCTGGCCCGCGATCGGAGTCCACCGATCCGCGGGTGGACCTGTGCCGTGGGGGAACTCTATTCCTGTGCGTCGGCCGCTGTAATAGTCCGTGATGGCCTATGTGGAGATGTACCCCCCTGCGCATGCGCTAGGATGACGCCAGCACACGCTGGGGTGGTTCACGCCACTCCTTCATGCCGGAGTTGCCCGCCCCGCCGGTTTTCGAAGAATCCTACCCACTGTTTGCAAAGTTTTTCCATCGATGCTTATTTTACACAGGTCTGCATTTCCCTCAGACAACACTGCAGCGGCTGTCCCCTGAAGAAGCACGTTGGAAACCCCAGCGCGCACCCTTTTCCCGGTGCCCATCTCCTTCCCCTATCCCAAGCAGCACCTTATTTTCCCAATGCACATTTCCTACTGGCTGTCCATTAATTGGCCAGTCAGCATGAAATTGCGTTCTGGGGCCGATCACGGGCGGAAGCACATTTTGCGCCGACGTTTGGACCCGCTATGCTCGGATGAGATGGGAACCCTTTAGAAATGGTGAATGTGTTTGACTTCAGGCTCCCCGACCACATTCCTGTGTTGTCTGATCTTCAGGAGTGCCTTTGAAGTGTGAATGTTGCTTTGGATTAAAATCCTGCACTCTGCGCTCCTGGTTTAGCTGGCTCCATCTTGGGGCTCGGTATGTCCTAGTCTGTCACATTTATCACGGACTCGGGGCATGTTTTAAAGATTCATGTTTCACGGCTCCTCGGAGGAATCGTGAACCATAGTTTGCATGTACGACTTTTTAAAAGATAAATTCAAACTGTTCTCTTCATTCCCCCCCCATGCCAAGATACCCTCCTACCCACCTCACATGGTTCCTTATCCCCCAGGTCAAGCCCAAGAACCCCGCATGCACCCATGCCAAGCGAAGGCCTTCTATACCTTCTATGCTTTCTATAGAAGAAACAAACTCTGTAATGACAATAATCAATTAATTGATTAAACAAAGACTAATTTTTGCTCTAGGACAATAAAAGTGTCGATCATCTGGGCCCAATAAAGTTTCAATCGGCAATTGAAACCTCTTATCTTTCATTCTTGTGAAAATAAACATGATAGAAGAGAACCAGAGCTGTCAATTGAGCAGTGTTTTCTCTGGGGCTCAGGTGCTTCAGAACTCTAATGGATTTGTGGCCTCTCGGTCAAGCCTCATTATGTATGCTTATTCTCCTATAATGTAAAACAAACCGAGTGATTGTGTCTCTCCACTTTCCTGTTGTTCACAGGGGCAAACCGATTCATCAAGGACATTGAGATGATGATTGGGGAAAGGACATGGCTCTTCTGGCTGTGGTGGAGAGTCTGTTGGGTTTTTATCTCTCCGTGTTTGCTGGCAGTAAGGAGATGTATCTTTTAATGACTTAAATTGAAAATGAACAAGCAGCAGATGTTTTTCATTCTTGAGCTGATCTTGATTTCTGAAATCCTTCTGAACAGGTCATTTTCTTCTGGTCATTAGTGACATTCGCTCCACCAAAATATGGATCTGTTGAATTTCCATTCTGGGCAACAGCACTTGGCTGGTGTATGATGACCTTCTGTGTAATGTGGATCCCTATCATTGCTATTGTGAGAGTTGTCCAAGCTGAAGGTTTGACTTTGTTCCAGGTAAAGAAATACCTTGTTACCTTTAAAAGTGAAGAGAACAGCTCTCCCAGTTTTGAGCAGATATTCACTGGAGGTTCAGTGGAAAACTAGAGATGGCAGAAATAATAGATATTTATGCTGTATCTCTCGAGATTGTATCAACCTTTTAACACATTTTATTCTTTTTTTAAATCGATACCAGGCATGATTTAAATAGTTGGAATATCTGGATTCCAGTATCTGTGCCCAGCACTCCCATTCTGTACACTTCATTCTGAACAATGGTTTTAGATTCAATCTTGGATGAGCTTCCCTTCTGCTCTCTCACACATATGTGCCACACTATGACATACAGACACCTCAGTACCTTGGCAGTATCAGGCCCCAGATGCCTGCTCTTTGGGCAGGATGGCGGCCTGGCCCTGCTGGTGCCACTGCCTTGACACCTGAAGAGACAGGCATGTATACAGGTGCATAAAGTTGCACACCAAAACAAATTGAGACACATCTTCAAAATTCCTCGCGCACCCAATAACAAAATGAAGAAAGGTTTTCAGACACTGCAATGATTCTTCTATAATACAATTCTCAACCAGCCAGGTACTTCCCACCTTGAACTAGAATAAACGGGCATGATCTAATGGCCATGCTGTGCCGGAAAAGCAATTTGCTGCGACTGATCGTGGTCGATGAATGCCGGGAGACCCTGCTCCCGGACTTACCTGACTCTCAATGCCTCGCTCGATCCAATGTGACTGCGCGAGATGATCACTTTTTGACACATCTGTATATTAGAGAGTTTGACTCTAATGTGCAGATTCCCAAGGTACCTGAGGCTTTGGGATTCATCCCCTCCGCCTCAGAGACCTCCGGTGAGCGCTGTTCAGCACTGGTCCCCACAAACGGGGACCAGATGGAACGGCACTCGTGGGGGTATACCAGGGGATCGGAGGCCCCCAGATGCCTGCTGGTGCCACTGCCTTGACATCTGGGTGCCAGCCTGATACTGCCAAGGTACCGAGGTGGCTTTGCCAGCTGGCACTGACACTTCCAAGATGGCATCTTTTGCGTGATGCGATCAGGTGGGAGGTGCCCTGCATGGGTATTCGGGGGGGGGGGGGGGGGGGGGTGATACATGGGGGGGTGCGGGGCACCCTCATAATGTGTTCGGCTGGGGGGGGAGGTCGGCGATTGCTGAAGAGGCCTCGGAGATCTCCCGCTACACTGGTGAGTTCCAATGAGTGGAGCTCTCCACTGTACAGAACAAGCCTTGGGTGCGCATTCCCCATTCAGGCTCCTCCGTGGCGCAGCACGGTAGCATTGTGGATAGCACAATGGCTTCACAGCTCCAGGGTCCCAGGTTCGATTCCGGCTTGGGTCACTGTCTGTGCGGAGTCTGCACATCCCCCCGTGTGTGCGTGGGTTTCCTCCGGGTGCTCCGGTTTCCTCCCACAGTCCAAAGATGTGCGGGTTAGATGGATTGGCCATGATAAATTGCCCTTAGTGTCCTAAATTGCCCTTAGTGTTGGGTGGGGTTGCTGGGTTATAGGGATAGGGTGGAGGTGTTAACCTTGGGTAGGGTGCTCTTTCCAAGAGCGGTGCAGACTTGATGGGCTGAATGGCCTCCTTCTGCACTGTAAATTCTATGATAATTCTATGATTCTACAACATTAGTCGTGTTGAATAGCCATGTGTTTCTCGGCACTGCGAGCACCGGGAACATGTGGCTAAACGCGCTCGCTACTTTGTTCCATTTTGGGAGAACCGGGCCCAGCATCTTCTTCCAGCAAACCTTGAACGATAGGAGGGAATCCATACTCCCCACATTGTTCTGGAGAACACTGGCCTTTTATGAAAATAAATACTGCATCAATACTTTCCCATGGGATCACCTGAACTTCCCTCCCCAACTTTTGTTTTTGTCAGATCGAGCTGCTGGGTAATCTGTTTAGGATCAGCGTTTTGTTTGAGTTGGAAGTTAACAGTGGGTTATAAACTAGGAAGCAATGACTAAACCTTTCACTTTTCCTTTTACAGAAAATCGCTGCTGCTTGCAAATCAGATCCTGATTGGGGTCCATACTTAAAACAACACAGAGGGGAAAGATACAGAAAAAGATCTGATTCTGAAGAAGCCCCCAACTGTGTGCAACTTCTGGCCACTCCTGCGATGTGAAAGTTGAAAAGAAAGAGCAAAGAGAACAAAGAACAAAGAAAAATACAGCACAGGAACAGGTCCTTCGGCCCTCCAAGCCCGTGCCGACCATGCTGCCCGTGTAAACAAAAATCCTCTACACTTCCTGGGTCCATATCACTCTATTCCCATCCTATTCATGTATTTGTCAAGATGCCCCTTAAATGTCACTACCGTCCCTGTTTCCACCACCTCCTCCGGCAGCGAGTACCAGGCACCCACTCTCCTCTGTGTAAAAAACTTGCCTCGTACATTTCCTCTAAACCTTGCCCCTCGCACCGTAAACCTATGCCCCCTAGTAATTGACCCCTCTACCCTGGGGAAAAGCCTCTGAATATCCACTCTGTCTATGCCCCTCATAATATTGTAGACCTCTATCAGGTCGCCCCTCAACCTCCATCGTTCCAGTGAGAACAAACCGAGTTTATTCAACCGCTCCTCATGGCTAATAACCCCCATGCCAGGCAACATCCTGGTAAATCTCTTCGGCACCCTCTCTAAAGCCTCCACATCCTTCTGGTAGTGTGGCGACCAGAATAGAACACTATACTCCAAGTGTGGCCTAACTAAGGTTCTATACAGCTGCAACATGACTTGCCAATTCTTCTACTCAATGCCCCGGCCAATGAAGGCAAGCATGCCATATGCCTTCTTGACTACCTTCTCCACCTGTGTTGCCCCTCCCAGTGACCTGTGGACATGTACAAAAATTTGTTTTGCGTTGGAAACAATGACACTGACAATCTGCTGCTGTTCTGCCGTACTCTCATCCTAAGTTCAGTGCAAGTTCTCCAGAACAGCCAGCAACCCAGTTGTGGCCCAGATGGCAGGGATTATCCCGACCCTCCGCAATGTATTTTCCAGCTGTAGAGGCGGCCCACCGTTGCCCAGCAGCGGGATCATTTGGTCCCACCGATGTCTACGGAGTCTTGCACATCCCACATCATCTGCCGCCGGGGGTGCCATCGGTCGGACCAGAAGATCCCACTACGGGAAGGACCAGGAATGTTCTGCTGGCAATCTGGAATTCCTTTGCCCTATTTCTTATTGTGACCTTAAATCTGCTTGGGTGCTGCCTTTGCAGTCTGCTCTCCTTTTCTTCAGTCTTGCACGAAGATTCTCTTGTTAACTTTGTCCGAACTCCTTTGTCATAACGACTGAGTTCACTTTCAGTTCTTGTTAGCATTTGTTTCCAAGTTCTTGCTCCTTACTCCACTCAGTGATGTTCAGATGCATGTCGGAGAGTTCATTGATATAGAATTTGGTGCTCCCTGTGCTATAATAATGGTCTCCCAGCTGCGTGTTTCTCGGCAACAGAAGGTGACGTGCCATTCACTGGTGACAGGATTCTCTGCTCCTGCCGCTGTCAATGGGAATTCTTGTCAAAGCCAACCCACGCCGCCGGCCGGACCAAAGAATCCCACCGCCTGCGAAATACCGGAAATTTCCGGCCAAAGTCTTGCCGGGCTACCTTTAGATGTTTAGAAAAGGTAAACAGCATCAAAATGTAGACTAGGAAAGCAAAGAGGTTACGCTGAACCTTTATCAATCACTGCTTCGCCCTCAGTTGGAGTATCGTGCCTAATTCCGGGCATCAGACTTTCAAGGGGTTGCCAAGACCTTTGAGAGTGTGCAGGGTGCATTTACTCAAATAGCACAAGGTTTTTGAGAAACTGGGATTCTTCTCTTTAGAGTAGAGAAGGTTAAGAGGACATTTGATAGAAATGTTCACGAAACGTAAAACAAAAAATTCAATTATTTAAAATTCAATTATTTAGCCAATAAGTAAAAAAAAAGACCTCAGTGGATAGAAGACCACTAAGCGATGGGCGGGACAATAGCACTGGTAATGTTGGTGAGATGGCTGAAATAGTAAATAATTATTTCATTTTGGTATTTACCAACGAGAACAGTTAGTCAGAATACAGAATGAAGGGATGAGTGATGTGATAAAAAGGCTATATTGAATAAACTAAACAAATCCAAAGAGGATAAATGTCTGAATGGATTGCATCCACATATTTTAAAAGAATCTAAGGAGGAGGTAACAAAGTCCTTCCTGTTTGTTCCCTGTTTGTTCCCTTGTTTCCCCTTTCTTTTATTTTTGCTGTTACATTTTTGATCCATGGATGATTAATGGACTTGCCACTTTAAGACAAGAAGCATGTAACTTTAATTCCAGCAGGAAGAATCCGGAAGAACATAGAACATAGAACAGTACAGCACAGAATAGGCCCTTCGGCCCTCGATGTTGTGCCGAGCAATGATCACCCTACTCAAACCCACGTATCCACCCTATAACCGTAACCCAACAAACCCCCCCCCCCCCGACCCCAACCTTACTTTTTAGCACACTACGGGCAATTTAGCATGGCCAATCCACCTAACCCGCACATCTTTGGACTGTGGGAGGAAACCGGAGCACCCGGAGGAAACCCACGCACACACGGAGAGGACGTGCAGACTCCACACAGACAGTGACCCAGCCGGGAACCGAACCTGGGACCCTGGAGCTGTGAAGCATTTATGCTAATCACCATGCTACCGTGCTGTGCTGTGCTGGTCTGAACTGGAGATTGCAGACTGGCCGCCATCAGTGACAGAGAGTTAGTTGGGACTCGGTTTGATTGATTTGGCTGGTGGCCTGTGAATGAGCCCAGAGGGCTGTGCTCTGCCAGGTAACAAGTGGTGACTGGATATTATTCCACCGGAAGGCTTTTCGGAGTCCCATGGTTCTTGTTTGGTTTCAGTTTTGATTTTGGCAGCCGGTTAAAGAGATCCAACTAAGTCTCTCTCCGGAAAGATCCAGCTAACCCTCTTCACTGTGAGGGCTGACTCACTCCCTAGAAAGCCTCTGGGTGCTCTCTCCTGGACTTACAGAGGCCTGGACAGACAAGGCAAGTTTTGATGTGAAATAAGGTGCCGAACCAGGAAATACTGTGAGCGATATAACTCTCTCCAGAAAGCTGAAAGAAGGTGTGAGTACAGCAGTGCTGAAACCAGAGATACCTGAATGAATCCAGCAGACACGCCTTGAATTGAAGGCCGGGATTGAAGCAAAGCAGCTAAATAAAACTACCATCTGACAAAAAGACTTATCTTTTGACTCCCCTCCCCCCCTTTGCATTTGTCTATCTTGTGTGTGCGGGTAAGAGGATGGGGGGAGTTAAAATGGAGTCAAGAGTTAAAGGACAGTTAACCAGTTGCATTTACTGCATATCTTATTATAGTTCTTGTTCTGAATAAAATGTAATTGTGTTTTAAGTTCACAAACCTGGTGATTGTGATTATTGGGTAGTTTTAGATGAATTACTGGTTAATTCACTTGTGTTGGACTTTGGGGTATGTGGGGCTGTAATTGACCGTGCGCTATTCCAATGTGTTGTAACACTACCCATATCTAATACTTCAATAGAAAAGGAGAAGCGCCTTAGGACAATTATCATATTTAAGAATGGGGACAGCACATGTATAGGGGATGATAGACCAGTCAGTTAACATCAATGTCCACTTACTGACTGGAATCCTTACCAGAGGAGAGGCTAGAAGAACATCCAGAAATTAGAAATATAACAATGAATGGCCAGCATGAATTTCAAAGTGGAAAATCCTACTTGAATTTTTTTGAGAAGTCAACCAGGAGGGTATAGAGTCATAATGTAATAGATAATAGATACAATATATCTGGATTTTCCAAAGGCCTTTGATAAAATGCCCTGTAATGTTTTTTAATTGTAAATTTAGAATACCAATTATGTTTTTCCAACTAAGGGGCAAATTTCCTACTCTGCACATCTTTGAGTTGTGGGGCTGAGGCCACTCCACACCGACAGTGACAATATACCCTATAATAAGAGTAGCGATTACGGTCACGCCATGTGGCCTCAGGGGACCAGTGGGGAAGGGCTGTGGACAGAGTTGGGAGATGAGTGTTGGGTGACATCAATCCTGAAGAGGACTGCGACAGATTATCGGAGGGCACTAATGCACTTACAGAATGGGCTAATAATTGGTCAATTCAGACCAACATGGATAAAGCACATTTTAGTATCTTTTTGCAGGAAGAATAACAAAATTACTTCCCGCTTGAAAGTTGAAGGCTTAGTTGGGGTAGAGGAATGAAGGGATCTCAGAGTACAATTACATAATTTGCTAAACGTGAGCGCCACAGGTAGCAAGGTTCTCAAAAGAGAAGCAAACCAAGCATTAGATTTTATTTCGAGAGCAAGAAAATTAAAAATGTAGGTTAGTTATGCTAAACTGTATTGAACCTTTCTGTTTGCCATATCATTCACAGATTCACAGACAAATACAGTGCAGAAAAGGCCCTTCGGCCACATGAAAGGCCTATAGCCTCGAATATTAAGTCACAGCCAAGTGCTCACCCAGGTACTTTTTAAAGGATGTGAGGCAACCCGCCTCTACCATTATAAACCAGGCATCGCAGTGTGACAGTGAGGCTGCTGTTCAAGCTCCGAGACCCAGGACTCTAACTGTGGCTTCTGATGGATGTCTCCTGTACATGTCTTTATCGAAAATGCAAAAAATGCCCTGGAGTTCCCACATGGGGCAGGATGTGCATTCCATGTGTCTAAGCTGTCCTGTTATTCCACTCATAATAAAACTACAACTTACAGCTACTCACCGATGAGCTCTCTTGTGCTCACATCACTATTGTATAGGGTGGTTAACTGATATATTTTTATTTAACTTATATCATCTAAAAGCCTTCGGTTAAATTTATAGTTGATTAACTTAAACGCCTATTGGCATTGTCACCATGGCTGCTTTCTGTTACTCCACTCTCGTCTTAATTTGTGAGATCATACTGACATAACTTTTTGATCTTTTCCTGGGGTAGGCGGTGGTGTCATGGTATTGCCACTGAACTAGTAAACCAGAGACCCAGGGTAATGCTCTGAGGACCCAGGTTCAAATCCTGCCACTGCAGATGGTGAAATTTGAATTCAAATTCCATGAAGCCATTGTCGATTGTCGTGCAAACCCATCTGGATCACTAATGTCCTTCAGGGCCAGGACATCTGCTGTCCTTATTTAGTCTGGCCTACATGTGACTCCAGACCCACAGAAAATCTCAAATCTCTGCTCTTCTCTCACTGCTTCAGATCCAAACTCTGATGATCAATGATCATGACCTGCTTCACAGTGGTCCGAGTCTGTTTCACACTGATCCTGACCTATTGCATTGAAGGAGAAACTGCACAAAAGGGACAGGAGAATCAATGATTACGGTGATCGATATAGATAAGAGTGGAGAAGGCTTGTAATGGAGCATAAATATCAGCGTTCACTAATGGGGCTGAATGGCCTGTTTCTGTGCCATGTGATCTTGTATAATATAATGAAAGGTTTTGATAGTTTCTCATTATTTACTCAGTCTCCTGTGGCAAAAGGGGCGTTAACCGTAGGGCACATAGTTTTCAGCTAATTAGCAAAAGAGGAAGAGGCAAAGAAAGGGGAAGAAAAGAAACACGCCAAAAGTTGTTATGATCGGGGGCGGGATTCTCCGACCCCCTGCCAGGTCGGAGAATCGCCCGGGTCCGGCGTCAATCCTGCCCCTGCCGTGTCCCAAATTCTCCACCACCAGAGATTCGGCGGGGGCGGGAATCGCGCCGTGCCGGTCGGCGGGCCCCCCGCTGCGATTCTCCAGCCCGCGATGGGCCAAAGTCTCGCCAATGTCAACCCTCTCCCGCCAGTGTGGGCGCTGGGGTCCTGGGGGGGGCGCAGGCCGATCTGACCCCGGGGGGGTGCCGCCACAGTGTCCTTGCCCGCGATCGGGGCCCACCGATTGGCGGGCGGGCCTGTGCCGTGGGGGCACTCTTTTTCCTCTCCCCTGTGCATGTGCCGGGATGCCGTCAGCAGCCGCTGACGCTCTGGCGCATGCGCAGACTTAGTTGGCCGGCGAAGTCCTTTCGGCCCCGGCTGGCGTGGCGCCAAAGGCCGTTCACGCCAACTGGTGGAGCAGGAACCACTCCGGTGTGGGCCTAGCCCCTCAATGTGAGAGCTTGGCCCCTAAAGGTGCGGAGACTTCCGCACCTTTGGGGAAGCCCGATGCTGGAGTGGTTCACGCCTCTCCAACACGCCGGGACCCCCTGCCCCGCTAGGTAGGGGAGAATCCCGGCCCTTAAGTGCCTAAAAGGGTGTTGGTAGAAGATTTGCCCAAAGGACTATCAGTATCAGATAAGTATGCAAAGGCTAAATATTTGTGGGACTATGTGGAAGAGCAGGAGTGTGGGAGTTATTCAACAGTTACAATGAGTCGAATGACCACCTTCTGCTATATCATTCTATTTAATGCCTTTGTGTGCACTGATCCCTGCTAATTTCAGGCCTAATCATTTTAAAGTCAGGGGGGATTTTGCACCCATATTTACCACGTGTGCAAATGGCGATGTGGGCACAAAATCCCGCGAGAGTACGGAAACAAGAATCTCACGGGCGAGATCTCATTTTCCGATATTCCCGTTCCCCCCCAGTGGCGTACCGATAATCCCGCCCAGGAAGGTTGGGAATGTCATTTGAATTCATTTGAATTCAATTAGCGGGCTTCCCTCCACATTGAAAATTACCACCTCACCGTGGTGACGTCACGTTGGAAGGATTACAAGTGTTTCATTAAAAATGGCAACCAGGTGAAGGGAACCTGCCGGGAGCACACAGGAAAATCTAGCATCCCAGGGGGAGAGGGAAGTGCCTGGTACTGCCCCCTGCACCGCACCCTGGTACTGTCACTTGGCACCGTCCCCAGTATTGGGCTTGGAACACTGGCACTGCCACATCATTGCCCCTATCCCCAGGGGATGGTGGCAAGGGGGGAACCTCTGGGGAACTCCATGAAGGGTTTTCCCCTCATCCATTCTCTGTGCCGTGGAGGGGGGATGCTGTAGGTGTGAGGTATATGTGTGTGTGTGTGTGTGTGGTGGGAGATGCAGCCTTTGTATGCATGGGGGGAGGCGGGCGATTCCTTTTATTTTGTTATAATCTAAGGATTCCTGATGTTGCCGGCTTGCTCTGTCAGCATGATGGCGTGGACCACATCTCCATTTTGTTTGCACAGAGTCTGGCACAATGTGACAAGAAAGGCCAGCTGTGCAATCGGCCTCTGCCAATACCCTGTGGCAAAAATGAGAATATTCCCCCTTGACTTTGTGTTTGTAATGAACAAACTGTGTTTCTAACAAGAGCCGTTTGATAAGTTCAGAAATTCACTGTGTGCAGAGGTTTGTCAATCTGATACACATGTCCAAAATTCGGGTGAGTCTTTCTCATGGAGTTGCCTATGAGAGCAACGGCCCAAATTCCCATTAGGCTCTCGCAACACTTCAAGCTTTGGCCTGAAAGCTCAATTTTGTCCAATTATCACCATGTGGTGTAATTCAAAAACTCACATTTGTGGAATTCTAAAGCAGGAATGGAATGAATTGAGACAATGGCTGAAATTCATGGTAAGGAATTTTAGTTCCCCTCAATTGCTGAGAAAAGCAATAGGTAGGGGCTTAAATTAATCGTTGCATTTCCCATTCTGATTTTGCCAATTCCCCACTTCAGCACCATTGATTGTGGCAGTGGATGAGGCTACGCAGCAACAGTGACAACGTTAGGAAGCAAGAGTCTCCTAATCCCGGGGAGCAAAGGTCAGTCAGTGAGGGGGCAACATCCTCCAATTCCTGGGGATTGACTTCTTAAAAGTGGACTTGAAACTCACACCCTGGGCGAAATTCTCCAACCCCACGCAGGGTAGGAGAATCGGCCGGCGGCGCCGATATTGCCGCTCCCGCCATGTTAAAGATTCACCCACCCGCCATAAAACGGCGTTCTTCAAATCCCGCCGCCCGCCTCGGATAACGGCTGGCGCCGGCGGGATGCCATTGTTTTTTTAAGCTTTTTTATTCACCGGCCCGGATGGGCCGAAGTCCTGCCGACGTGGCCACGGGTCACGTCGGCGAAAATCAAAGTAGGTTTATAACGGCGTCAACCATTGATGATGGTTGACGCCGTTCAGTTACCTACATCGAGTGGTGGGGGGGTAGGGGGGGTGGGAGGGGTGGGTGGGGTGGGTGGGGGAGGGTGGGGTGGGGGGGTGGGTGGGGTAGGGGGGGTTGGGGGGGTGGGGGGGTAGGGGGGTAGGGGTGGGGGGTAGGGGGGTAGGGGTGGGGGGGTAGGGGGTAGGGGGTAGGGGTGGGGGGGTAGGGGTGGGGGGTAGGGGTAGAGGGTAGGGGTAGGGGTACAGGTAGGGGTGGGGGGGTGGGGGTAGGGGTGGGGGTAGAGGTAGGGGTGTGGGTGTAGGGGTAGGGGTAGGGGTAGGGGGTAGGGGTGGGGGTAGGGGTAGGGGGGTCGGGGTAGGGGTAGGGGTAGAGATAGGGGGTAGGGGCAGCGGCGTGCAGAGGGGGAGGCGACGGTGCGTTGGCCCCATTGGATGGGGGCATCAGCAGATCTTCCTCAAGGCTCCCCTTCCTCCCAGCTGCCTTGTCTTTGTTTGAGACAGAGAGAGAGAGAGGGAGATTGTGGGGACAGACAGAGAGAGAGAGACAGAGAGAGGGAGTCCCGTCCATCCTCTGGCTGAGAGCAGGGCTTTGGTGAGTATATTGCAATCTGCCTAAACCCAGGAATATTGCCTGGTTAGAATGCAGAGGGAAATGCTGGGATCCCGGGGTGGGAGATGTGTCTGGATTTGTCTATTTCTGCTTCAGCCTCTGCGATTTCAGGTCAGTTTCACAACAACAGGAAAAACGCGCGGAGAGAGAGGGAAAAACTTTTGGCAAAGTTTCTGGGTTCTGCCTTTATAATTCACAGCGCAGAAAGGGTTCTGCGCTGTGAATTATAAAGGCACCTTTTCTAATCCTGGGGAGAAACAACCTTTTGAAGAGTCTGAGGAAATAAGCAGGAATTTGGATTAATTCTGCCTCCCCACCCCTGGGCCTCTTTCTCCTCCTTCCCCTTTTCTCCTCCCTCTTTCTCCATTCTCTCTCACACATTCTCTTCATCCTTCCCTTTGTTCCAGAGCTATTTGATCCCCCTGTGCACTGGCACAGATTTACAGTGCGTTTTAGGTTCTGTGTTTACCCCAGAATTGGATTAATTCTGCCACCCCTACCCCCGCCCCCCCACCCCTACCCCCCTCCCCCCCACCCCTACCTCCCTCCCTCCCCACCCCCCTCCCCCCCACCCCTACCCCCCTCCAACGCCGGGCGGCGTTGATGATGTCACCCGACGTCAACCGACGCGCCACTTCCGCAGCGTTTGAAACTGACGCGTACAGCTTCACTCCGCTGCTGGCCCTTTCGGGATGGGAGATTTAGGGCTTATAAGCGGGCCCCGACGCCGGAGTCACCAGCGCCGTTTTTGCCCGCCGGTCAAGGGCGTCACGAAGGTCTTCGCTGAATTTCGCCCCCTGTAACCAGTTTGGAAATCAGTCACGTAGAATGTGATAGTTTGGGATGGTGCCAGAGGGTGGGGGGATAAGATTTTCCCAGACAATGGGATATGGGTTTCTGTGGGCGTGGGGAATGAAATCCCCTGAAACTGATCAGTTTGCAACCCAGCCATCACCCCGCTCTCTTTTGGGTTTCAGCAGAGTGGGATTGAAGGCAAGCAGAGAACCCCTTCTTGGGTCAGTCAGGTAAGGAATTAAGATCGGTAAGCAGCCAGTTTTAACCTTCAAAACTGAATTTCTCATCTCGGGTAACTTAGGGTCAACAGGGCGAGGGCAAAGTGGGAAAGGTTTATTCAGTGTAACTGACAAGCCAGGAAGGCTTTGCATTGGAATTGAACAGCTCAAACCAGGCCCGTTGGCAGACTGCTTTCCAAAGCACTGCTTCACCCGGACAGTGCTTTCGTTTCTTGCCTAGTAATTATCAACTTGTTGCAAGGCACTTCACAGATACCCCACCTGTATTTTAACTGAACATTAACAAAGATGAACAATAATATAAACTGAACTGATTGATGGAAGCCAAACCAAGACACTATTCTCTGCTGCTCAGAGACCAGCATGGCAATCATTGACAAGAAGAGCAGGTCAACCGGTTTCAAGAATCCTCTCAGAGCTTGTTACCCTGTTGCTGGTGCACTGATCGCAGTATTCTCCCAAGAATTTAAATAATATGATTAAACAAGAATTGACCTCTAAAAGGTATGGTTGAAATTCACACCCTGTGAGCAGTTTAGAAATCAGCTGAGCATAACTCAATGGTTTGAAATCTTGCAGAAAGATGAAAGATTAAAGTGTGCGTACGACCTTAAAGTACATTGCTGATATCCTTGTGTGTCAGGTCAGTGACACATTTAAGGGTAAAGGGTTCATTGCCTGACGTATCTTGCATAATTGGTCAGTGAAAAAGAGGTAGAGCACACACGATTCGGACAGTACAATCTTTGAGATGATATTTGCTGTTTGTGTGTAAACTTAAAGAAGCAGCTCACTGAATTGACCAAATGCAATCGATTTACATCCTATCTAACATCAAACAGTGCTGCATTTTGATTATCCTGATATAGCCATCATAGGGGAGGTCTTATGGCGCAGTAGGTAGTGTCTTTGCCACCGGACCGGAAACTCTGGGTTTAAGTCCCACTTCAGGATTTGATGGCCAAGAAAGGTGTGCGCATAATGAGGCCAAACAGGTTGATTATCAGCCTATAAACCTGTTATAACTGGCAGGGGTCTTACGTGGTACGGATGATTCACTACCTTGTGCATCTTGCAGAATATGAGGTCCTCCGACAAGGGAGCAGGGGACCCTTAACAATGTTCGCTTTGTACAAATAGAGTTGACCTGTAAGGCACCAACTAGAGAAGACCTAATAGGGAACTACTGGTAGTTCTAAAATAAAGTAAGGTTTTGTTTCAACACACTTGGTGTGGACTCTTCATGGCCCTTACAAAACAGACAATGCAGATAAAAGCTGGGTACCTATCAATGCTCCTAAGCCTGCTCCCAATCACTATCAGATTCAGGTTGGAAATTTTCTTTTATCATGCCTCCAATCGGACATTTGAACATGCTTGATGCTGGACTGGACATTGGAATCAGTGCGCTCAGGAGATGCTTTATCCAGGCCAAAATACCACAGAGAATGATTAAGCTGGGAATTCAGACCCTCGACTTGACAGACACCCAGGCCTTCAGAGAAGAACTGTTGGATGTTGCGCGTGCTACCATCACCCCGATGGTTGGTGGGCACCAGTTTGTGCACCTTCCGCTCATTGTAAAGGGCCATGGGTTTAGCCCATTGGGCTGTGGTTGGTTGTGCCATCTGCAGCTGTATTGGCAGCACATCCATCAATTAGGGTCCGGTGACTGGGTGAGGCATTGGGGAAAAAAAAACCAAAGTGTTTCAACGCGGACTGAGGAAGATAAAAGGGGGCCGTAGCCCACATACAGGTCGATCCAGAAGCCCCACCATTTATTTCTGGCCACGCCTGGTTCCCTTTGTCTTGCTGGAAAAGGATAAATGGAGCTCAGTCATTTGGAGTCCTTGAGTATCATCATGTCAATTGGGCATTCCCAGTGGTACCAGCAGTGAAGCTGGACAAAACGGTTCATTTGTGCAGGGATTACAAATTGACGTATTCACGGTTGGATCGTACTCCACATTATGGATCTCTACATGAAGCTTGTGGGCAGGCGGGCATTCATTCATGAAGCTCAATTGACCCATGCCTATGTACAGCTCGGGTTGGATCCCACTCCCGGCTAGTAAGTTACCATCAATACGCACATGGGCCTTTACGGGTATACGTGGCTGCCTTTCAGAGTGTCCTCCACCTGTGCAATTTTTCACCACATTATGGAGAACAGCCTGGGATGGCTGCCACGTGTGGTGGTTTATTTAGATGATGTGTTGGTCACAACAGCCTCTGAGCAAGAACATTTCGACATCCTGGAGGCTGTATTAAAGAGATTCTCTGATGCCGCTGTCCACTTACAACGAGCAAAGTGCATTTTCATGTGAGGAAGGTGGTCTATCTCGTCTACCAGGTGGACTGCAAAGGTTTACACCTCATCGTGGAGAAGGTGTGTGCCTTCCAACAGGCCCACACCAACGGACTCCTTGACCTTCACTCTTTTCTTGGGCCCTTTAACTATTACAAGAGTTTTTTTCTCAAACCTTGCAACCACTTTGGCCCCCCCTTTGTTCTCCTTCTGAAGAAGAATCATGTACGGGCTTGGAGCCAGCCGTAGGATGCAGCTTTTTGGTAGGATGCAGCTTTTTGGTAGGTGAAGAAGCAGTTTTCATCTTCCGGGTTGCTGATCCATTACGATCCCGCCAAACCCTTACTGGTCACATGTGACGTTTCCACCTATGGTATTGGAGCCATTATCAATGCTGTTGATCCAGAAAGGTGGTACAAAAGGTGAATTCACATGGGATCAGAAGTGAGTTGGCAAGATGAATACAGAACTGGCTAAGTCATAGAAGGCAGAGAGTAGCAATTGAAGGGTGCTTTTCTGATTGGAGGGCTGTGACTAGTGGTGTTCTGAAGGGAACCGTGCTGGGACCTTTGCTGTTCATAGTAGACATAAATGATTTGGAGGAAAATGTAACTGGTCTGATTAGTAAGTTTGCAGACGACACAAAGGTTGGTGGAATTGCGGATAGTGATGAGGACTGTCAGAGGCTACGGCAGGACTAAGATCGTTTGGAGACTTGGGCAGCAAGATGGCAGATGCAGTTTAATCATGACAAATGTGAGGTATAGCATTTTGGAAGGTCTAATACAGGTAGGGAATATACAGTGAATGGCAGAACCCTCAAGAGTATTGACAGTCAGAGAGATCTTGGTGTACAGTTGCACGGGTCACTGAAAGGGGCAACACAGGTGGAAGGTAGTCAAGAAGGCATAAGGCATGATTGCCTTCATTGCTCGGGGCATTGAGTATAAAAAATTAGCAAGTCATGTTGCAGCTGTATAGAACCTTAGTTAGGTCACACTTGGAGTATAGTTTTCAATTCTGGTCGCTACACTACCATAAGGATGTGGAGGCTTTAGAGAGGGTGTAGAAGAGATTTACCAGGGTGTTGCCTGGAGGGCATTAGCGATGAGGAGAGGTTGAATAAACTTGGTTTGTTCTCACTGGAACGAAGGAGGTTGAGGGGCGACCTGATCGAGGTCTACAAAATTATGAGGGGCATAGACAGAGTGGATAGTCAGAGACTTTTCCCCAGGGTAGAGAGGTTAATTACTAGGGGGCATAGGTTTAAGGTGTGAGGGGCAAGATTTAGAGGAGATGTACGAGGTAAATTTTTTACACAGAGGGTAGTGGGTGCCTGGAACTCGCTGCCGGAGGAGGTGGTGGAAGCGGGGACGATAGTGACGTTTAAGAGACATCTTGGCAAATACATGAATAGGATGGTAATAGAGGGATACGGACCTCGGAAGTGTAGAAGATTTTAGTTTAGACAGGCAGCAAGGGCGACGCAGGCTTGGAGGGCTGAAGGGCCTGTTCCTGTGCTGTACTTTTCTTTGTTCTTCGGTCTTTGTGGAAAGTGACACAACAGTGACAATTGGGGCTGGTTTAGCTCACTCAGCTAAATCGCTGGCTTTTAAAGCAGACCAAGCAGGCCAGCAGCACGGTTCGATTCCCGTACCAGCCTCCCCGGACAGGCGCCGGAATGTGGCGACTAGGGGCTTTTCACAGTAACTTCATTGAAGCCTACTCGTGACAATAAGCGAATTTCATTTTTTTTTCTCAGTGACAACAGAGAGTAAGGTCTTGCTAACAGGAAGTGCATGAAGAAATATGATTGTGATATACTAGTGAACATTGCATCAAGATTGTACGTATGTTAATGGAGAATATGGTCGGCCGCTGTACCTGCCTCTTCCACATATGTATCACACTTTACTTCTCCCCTTCCTGCTCCTGAACAGTATTTTCTTGAGCTTCCAGTCGCCCCTCTGCCTTGTCTAGGGTCACCTGCATGCTCGCTAGAGCTTCCGCAACCTTGACCGCTGCTTGAATATCTGTATTTGTCTCTTCCCGCTGTTCTCTCAATTCTCTTGAGAGACACTTCCTCCACCCATTTCCTGGTGACGGGAGGGCTTCTTGCTCGGTGGGCCGTTCCTTCTCCCTCTGGCGAAGCCCGAGCTTCGCCGCCTCGTGCGCCGGCCAGCTCGGTCGTTTGTTTCTCTCGGCTTTTTCCGCATCTGGTTTTCATGTGGCCTCTGGAGTGGCAGCTGTTTGGCATTTTCCTCTCGTAATGTTGCTGGCAGAGACGTGGGGATGTCTTTCCTTTGTATTAGCGGACTTTTTCGGGTGAAAAGGGCCTATTTTTCAGGTTCGCGGGAAGGGAGCCACCTGATGTGCGACTTCTCAGCAGATCACAATCTCCGGAAGTCAAGTTCCACTCTCCTCCCACTCCTTTACAACTTGTTTTCTCACTCTCACCTTTCCTTCTGTCCTTTCAGCTGGCAGCTGGTAAGCTGGGAGACGTGTTGTGACAGACCATTCAGCCGACAGCAGCTGATGGCTGCATTTGGATGATGCTGGTGTGAGAAACTTGCCCCCCCACCGAGTTCCCTCTCCCAATGATTCCCAAAACCTTTCAATCTTCCTCCTACCTCCTCACTTTCATGACACATTAATTTTCTCACTGTCACTTGTTCTGGGCCAGGGCTTAGAAAACTCGAAGTATATCATGGTGTACACCTGACCTACAATTGTTTATTGATTTTCGTTACGATGAGCACAAGGGCCTATCTTTCAGGTATTACGCAACAGAGGTCTCAAGCACTTTTAATCAAAAACAACCTTTATTCTACAAATTTAGTTAACATTTATATAAACACACACAGTAAGCATTTTCATCAACTACAAACATAAATACCCCACACAGCTACAGTAATCTATGTATAACCCTGACTAAGTACCCCCCCTTTAACTGTTCCAATTAAGAACAAGATCCCATAAACCAGTACCCCCTTTTCAAAGGTGTGACCCAGCACACAGCACTCAAGACCTGGAATGGATGCTCTTGTTTCCTTTCCAAAACAGCCGGTTTGAATTCCTTCCAGAAAGCAATTCTTTCTTTTAAGTTGTCAAGTAATCTGGCAACAGCTTTTAAACTGGAGAGAGAGAGACAAGCCAAGATACTTCTCTTTCTGAGTTCAGCTACCAAATGTAAAAACGAAAGCAAAAAAAAAACTCAGAGCCCCAAACAAACGTGAAAGTGAAACCAACTCCCAGCGCCACAGCCCAGCTCCACCCACACAATGACATCACTGAAGCCATGTGATAAGACAAAAACATTTCTTAAAGGGACAGTCCCATGACACACTCTCATCACTAGCCCTCTCTTCCTTTCACACTGTCCACATCCTCACATCCTCTGCTTCACCCTGTAGCGCTGTCACTGTCTTCATCATTACCTTGACCCAGCTCACTTGACCCGTTTTCTTGCTGCTCGCCCTCTTACCATTTCTTCCCTTTAGCCTTTGCTTGCTAACAAAACAGAACTGGTTTATTTTAATAATTCAGTTTGTCATGAGAGTCGAAACCTCCTTTCTCTACTTATGTCTCTCTCTGTCATAGTTGTTGGAAATCCGACTCACAAATGTGAGTTACTGCATTTAATTTTCCAAGATGTCAAAGAACCAGGTGAGACAGGCAGATGGTTTCAAATTTTATTCGGTGTTTTAGGATCAAATTGAACCAAAAGGGCAAACAAAATCTGATTTCTGCGTCTCAAACACCCTAGGGTGGGAGAGGGATAAAAATGGCATCAGAAATCAAAACTCTGATTTACTGCAGGATTTTGAAGCTGGTTTCAATTTGGACAGCCAGTGCTCAGCAGAAACAACCAGGAGCTAGATGCAAGTATTTAAATGAGGGGCCCTATGGCATTTTAGGTTTCCATCACCAATTTAGTGCATGTCAGCACAGTGTAAGAATCTTGTTAAATCTTTGCTGTTCTGTGTTTTTTCAAGAAGAATTCTCACCGTGCAACATTACAAAGTTTTGGTTTGGAACCCCCCCTCCCCCCGCCCCCCTCTGCAATCTGCTAGTTGGACTGATCTGGCAGACCCCTTTGATTCAGTATGCACTGTGGCATCGCCCGTTATGCCATTTTGATGGACTTGGCTAGCAACCAATCAACTCCATTTCAATGCTGGCCTAAGCAGATCCTCGATGCGGATTGGTGTTTTTCTTTTTTGGGAATGCCCCGCTGGGTGATTCTCTGTGTGTTTTTTTGCTTCAGTTGTGATTGGAACTGCAGAGCTAAGAGGAATCCTTTTGAATCTCTCTCACAGAAGAGGGGAATTATCTCTCAAACCTGAGCTGGAACTCCCTTCAGGTAAACAGGGCCATTAGTGAGTATTCAAAGCCTGAAGATGGAGCTGAGGAGGGCGATATTTCCGGATTCCACTCCCATTAAAGTTACTAAATTACTCGAAGGCCTCCCAAAAGCTAATGCTCTGATATTCTGTTTAACTGAGACAAGCTGTTGGTGAGTCTGCTGAAGCTGACCACATATCAGAGATTGAGCAAACCTGAAGTGCATCTTCCGAAGGTAAGGCTCAGCCCAACACAGTTGAAACATGTCCCCAGAGGGGATCCCACAGCCTGAGAATCCAGCATGAGCGGCCCACCTTGATGATCCAAACCAACCAACGGTTCAACATCTCGCATTCTGAGGAAATCACCACCTCCAAAGATCTCGACCTCATCAGAAAACATCCTCAAATCTCCGTTTAATCCCTGTTATTTTTTTAAACCTTTCCTACCCCCACCACTGTGTGTCTGCTTGTGTATGTCAGGGTGGAGGGTGGGACGAGGTTTTGGGAATAATTAGACTGTTGTTCCATTATATCCATTATATGTTCATCTTTTACTCGTGTTACAAATAAACAGTTTTTAAATGTTTTCCTTATAAATCTGGCACCTTAACACATTGGAGCAGTCAAAGATTAAAGATCTCAGGAAAATGCACAAATATTGGTTAATTCACTTATGTTAAGATTCCAGGGTTCTTGGGGCTGGAATTGACCGTCCACTTTCCCAAGGTGTCATTACAATGGCATTGCTAATTATTGAACCATTGTTATTGCCGGTTATTGATATGGTTTGGGAAATAATTCATTAGCATTTAAAGGGTATTCACCTACTCTCATTTAAGTGTCGGTGAACATTTGGAGCACTTTTTGCTTGTATTCATTAGTTATTCTGGGTGCGGAGGTGTGCCTTTTCTGTTATTCGTCTTTGACAATTTTCAGGAAGTTTGCATTACGCAGGCAATCTGAAAATGGGATTCCTTTCGCCTATTCTAAAAGGCAAAGGAGCAACAGCAACTGTGGAAGGATAGGATGAGAATGCCACTGCAGGAGGACGACAAAGGAGGAGGAGAGTTCACAAATCTCACTCTCCCACTGTATACATCTCATTCCATGCCTGCAACTCAGAGCAACAAGAGATAAGGTGGCTACACTTCCCAGGGTGGTTGCTACTGCCTTGTATCATTGCCTACAGACATTGAAATGCTAGGGGCAAAGACACTGCAGTCTTCAATTTATTTACATTCAGCTCCATCCAGACTGACATGACTAAAGAAATGGACAACATCAGTTGACCCTTGCACAAGTACATGGTTGATGCAACGTGTGCAAAAGCAAACAACTTTACCATTTCCCTGTGGTAATCTGGAAACACCAAGACAGGGCTCTAAGCTTTGCATGGAATACAGGATTCTCCCAAGCCCATGCTACCATTGACTGTCCGCTTGTTACACTGCAACCTCCTGCAGTGTATTGTCAGAGGAGTCATGATGCGTCACCCACTGAGGTGACCCTATGCCCCACTGCTAACTGCAAAGTGTCAGTGCAATGTCCCAGAACCGCTCGCAATTTGGAAGCAGAATGCTCCACATGCTGCAACGTGGGCGAGTCCCTGGTATCAGCCCACAGATGCTTACTGATCTCTCCAGCAGACCGGAGCTTTCTGTCCATTTTTCATTTGAATGGCTGTGGAAAGCATTTCTCATTTAATGTCAGGGGTTAAAAATCTGTTCTGCAGCTTCACCTGATGCAGGGGGCGATTTAATGGCCGTGCTGCACTTAAGCCATTAAATCATGGGAGAGGCCAAATTTGAGGACCGCGCCAGGCTAACCACCCCAGACCCATTGGCAAAATCAGGATCCCACCTAAACATGGCGAGAAACCAATAATTACCACTTAAACCCAAACTCCATACAATTAACAGGAGCGACCCCCTATCTAATGACCCCTGTGATTTATTGGTGGTCACGCAGGCGCTGGTTAGTGCTCCTTTTTAAAAATGTGAAGCTTGTGGAATGGCTGCTGCGGGGTCCTGAAGAGGTGAGTCGCCATCTTCACTCCCAGACAGCGAGACTAGGAGCACTAGGGTTGCTGCCGCAGTGCTCGGAGGGGGATGGAGGAATCCCCGGGGGCCAGCTTTGATTGTGGTGAACTGGCGGAGGGGAGGGGAGGGGGTGGGGGGGGGGGGGGGGGGGGGGCAGGGGTAGGAGGTGGCCACCCATGGCCGGGACTTGTCTGGAAGGGGGGGGGGGGGGTGGGAGTGATGGGTATCTCAACCCTATGTCAACCCTGGATCATGTGGTCCTGTTTCGGGGTCATTCCTAGCCATCCCCGTGGGTAGGCATGCACTATAGCATGTGGGAGTTATTTCCCAGCATCCCAATCGGACCGTGGGGCCTGAACACTGTGTCTGTCACTGCGGGAGGCAAACCCACGGATGCTGTGGCCAATATCTGAACACCCAGGGGCTTGGCTGCAGCAGCGAGGACATCTCCGTGGGTGGGCATGTGCTCCAGGGAGGGGAACCAGTGATCCAGGTCATGTGCGGGTGTATGGCGTACATGGTCAGGGGCCCTGCTGCAGCCGGGGGTGGGTGGGCAGAGCGTATCGAGGGAAGGGGTGTGGCAATTGGGAGACTGGAGGATCCCAGGATGGAGGACCACTGGTTGTCAGTCTCACACCCCCACCAATTGCTTACAGATATAACACAGAGTGGACAATGTCTTGGACCCCGCGGAACCTGCTCTAGTGATGCTGCCGGCAGGCCAGGCAACTAGACGCCGGAGGAGGCAACATCAGCAACGTCAACAGAGGCTGAGGTGGCGGTCCATGTGCAGGGCCCCGACCCGCACCCTGAGGTCCCAGCCACCCATCAGGCCAGGAAAGGACCCAGAGGTTGAGTCCCATGACGGCTCAAGGTGCACAAACGTCGCTGGTCTTACTAACAGATGACGGACAGTGCGTGCTGCAGGAGGCTCCGCCTCAACAAGGGACAGTGCAGCACCTATGCTATGTCCTTACGGACTTGGCATCACGTGGAGGATGAGGATACCCGCTCGCGGTGGTTGTCAAGGTCACCACAGTCCCGAACCTCTAAGCCTCAGGATTATTCCAGGGCTCAATCGAGGACTTGTGTGGCATCTCACAAGCGACAGTCCACAAGTGAGGCCATGGACGTCCTGTTTGCCCAGGCAGCGAATGAAATAAGCTTTGTCAGGGCCAAGCCCAACAGGATGCCCAATAGCTGGTTTCTCCGCCATCGACGGGATGTCCCAAGTCAAGGGGCTAATAGGTGGCATGCATGTCGCCTTGCGCTCAATGGGCTGTCAGGGAGTGCCTTACAACGGAAGGGGTTCCACTCCCTGAACATCCAGCTCCTATGCTACCTCTACATGAAGATCATGCACGTGTGTGCATCATTTAATAATAAGAATCTTTATTGTCACAAGTAGGCTTACATTAACACTGCAATGAAATTACTGTGAAAAGCTCCTCGTCGCCACACACTAGCGCCTGTCCGGGTACACTGGGGGAGAATTCAGAATGTCCAATTCACCTGACAAGCATGTCTTTTGGGACCTGTGGGAGGAAACCGGAGGACCGGAAGAAAACCCATCCAGACACAGAAAGAACGTGCAGACTCCGCACTCAGTGACCCAAGCCAGGAATTGAATCCGGGTCCCTGGCGATGTGAAGCAACAGTGCTAACCACTGTTCTGCCTATTTCCCAGGGAGTCTGCATGACAGCTACATCTTGGGGCAGTCGGTCATCCCTGGCCTCTTCGAGGACTGCCCCAGGATGCCAGTTGGCTCTTGGAGGATAAGAGGCACTTGCTGAGGCCCTGTCTAATGGCGCCAGTACTTAGGCTGGTGACTTATGTGGAGATCCATTGCAACGAGGCCCATGTGGCTACCCGGGCTGTCATTGAGCAGTGCATCGGACACCTCAAGATGTGGTGCCGATGCCTCGACCGCTCTGGTGTTGCACTGCAGTACACTGCCCAGAGGGTCACCCGCTTTGTGGTGGTCTGCTGTGTCCTCTACGGCCTGGCACAGCAACGGGGCAGTGCTGGAGGTGAAGGAGGAGGAACATTTGGCCACCTTGAAGGAGCAGGACGAGGAGGCACCAGACCAAGAGGGGCTGGAGGATGACTCCGGGGAGGACCCACAATTCAGATTGGAGGACAGGTGGCAGCGGCTCGGGTCCGGAAAGCCTGCAGGGCTCATGGAGGCCATGATACTCACCTGCTCCACATAAGACGTGACTTTGTCCATCATTCCCCCATGTCCCCAACCCCTGCAATCCCTCAGCCTTCCCCCTCCCCCCAATCCCCCTCCTCCTTCACCTATCCCCACTCCTTCCCCTCCTCCTCACCATTCCGTACGCTTCCAGAGTCTGCGTAACATCACTCCAGGGTGATGGCACTCTGGTGGCACTGTCAGCGGGTCACCGTCGAGGGCAGGGGGGGGGTGATAATAACCCATTAACAGCTGAGCACTAATGCACCTCATTCCAAGCCACAGTGTGACGACCCCTGCCTGGCTGCTCAGGGCTCGTTCACACCCATCACCTGCATGTGGTGTGCCGGGAGGTGGGGTTGGGGGGAAACGGTGGTGACGGCGTCTGGGAAGAGTCGTCCAGGACCTCCGTGTTCAGGGCGGTGGGGCAGAAAATTGATGCTCGGCCCACATTGTGGAAGAAAGTGGCAGAGGCATCATTTTGGTCGAGGTCAACAATAGCTATTCAGTAACATATATGTCCCCCACAATCCCCCAATGGAGTCCACCCCCCCCCCCCACCCCCACCCCTCCTTCCCATACAACTCATCCAACCTGTCTTTACCCCCTCCCCACCCACTCCCCTCTTCCCGAGTGTCGTCTCAGTGATCCTCAATCTGCATGGCCTTCCGTGCTCTACCGCTGCTTCTCGGTGTGTCCCCAGGATGCACATCAGAGGTGGAGGCAACTGCAGCCCGTGGTGTTCGATGTCACTGGCAGGCTGCCCCTGCATCATTTGGCTCTGCCTGTCCTGGTGGTTGCCCAAAATCTGCAGACTCAATGGGCTGAGTGACCTCCTTCTGCACTGTAGGGATTCTAAGATTCTATGACTAGGACATGCTGTTGAGGCGCTCAACAAATGAACGTCACTGACTGAGCCACACCTTGGACACCTCCACTCATGCTATCGACATCATGCACGAGGCTCTTCACTGCATTGGTTTGGCCTCGGTGCCACATATTGCCGGTGCCATCCCCTGCATCCGTAGGCTCTGGGACTCCTCCAATCGGCTATGGACTTGCTTGGTTGATGGTTGCTGACATCCCTCTCTGAATCTCACGGCCGCAGCTTGGCATGTGCGTCAGCTCTGGGTAGGCCTGATCCAGAGGCTCGACATCTGACTGGGACCCTGCTTGGTCCTGGGATCCAGCAAACCTCTGACTGCCGTCTCCCCTGGGCTTTCCTGCCTCCACCTGATGTGCATCAGCAACTGTGCGACGCTCACCAGAATGTGCCCCAGAAGCCCGGCTACTGACGTTCGCCACCGCTGTGTATGTCTCTGCGGTGGTGGAGGGTGGAGGTGACAGCTGTGATTCTTCAATGGTGGCATCCTCAGAGCTCTCCTCCGAGGTGTTCTCATGGGAGATAGGTGGGGGGGAACCACCCCGGATGGGCCGGGTCGGCCGGATGAAGATCCTGTGGGAGAATGGACATGTGGTCAGTGAGTGGGATGGGTTGGCCTGGATGGCATTAACAACTCACGTGTGACAGGTCATCTGGGTGGGGGCCGGTGGATCTTCACTTCTGTGCTGTATGCTGACCTCTACTTTGGGTACAGATCTGACATCAGCCACCATTGCGGCCTCCAGGGTGAGGGTTGTCATGTCCGTCATGCCGCCACACATCTGGGCCCTCTCTCATAAATTGTGGGCCAACTTCTGCTGAGGGGATGCAGAGGGGAATCACTAGATGCACACGCGTTCATTGCGCGGAGGATAGGGGCTGGGGGGGGGGGGGGGGGGGGGTTGGCACTTGGGGGGGAGGTGTTGGTGGGGGTGGTGGTGGTGCGATTGGGGAGATGGTGGAATGGGGAGTATGGGGGAGAGCGTGGGTGACACTGCTGGACATGGGGGTGCTGGAGCACAGAACGGCACTGGGTGTATGTGCCAGGCGAATACTTGTTTGCGGGAGGGTGGTGGGGGGGGGGGGCTTGGGGGTCGGGGGTCTGGTGCCAATTCACCCAGGCGTCCTGGTGGAGGTTGTTGATCTTCCTACAGCACTGGGTGCTGGTCTGCCTGGACACACTGCCCGAGCTGATGGTCGCTGCCACTTCTTCCCAGGCGGCACGCACTGCCCTGTGGCTCACCCGCCACAAAACGCGGGGGAACAGGGCATCTGGTCTCGACTGCATCCAGTAATCTGCCCAGGCCGGCATCCCCGAATCGTGGGTCTTCTCGGCCGGCTGGCTGTGTGCTGAGTGGGGTTGACTGTGCAGGAGCGGTTTAAGTGCTGTCCATCCTTGTTAATGGGTGGCTGGCGAGCCCAGACCTGGAGGATCAGCCTGTGGGACCATCATTTGCGCCTAAATCCCATGGGGCCCCATTAAATGGACCAATTCATGGTTTACAATGGTGACGACCTTGTCGGGCCGAGCGTCGGGAAGCTTGCGGCAGTTGCCGCTTGGTACCACACTTGGAAACATTTTGGTTAAATTTCGCTTGTAACGTGAATGGTTGAGATGCCAACAGGACTGGATATCTCAGGGCTGGATGTGCTGCGTACAGGTGAGGGTGTTCTTGGATGGCCACAGTCACAGTTTGAGCTTTTCTTATGTTCCAGTTGTGGAGCAAGTTAGCTCATATTCTCATGTCCACCGTCAAGTGGCTTAGGGATGTCCAGTTATTCTGTGGGTGGATAAACCAGGGATTTCAACTCTTGGGTGAGTTACCAGGCCCCCTCTCGTCCGATTCTTCCTGACCTCCCTCCCCGTCTCCGTACCCCGCGCCCCACAATTATTTGTACCACCTACCTTTAAACTTGCCTGCGCCTTTAAATTATCCCTTTAAATGTCTCCTTTACATAGGAACATAGGAATTAGGAGTAGAAGTGGGAAATACAGCCCTTCAAGCCTGCTCCACCATTCAATCAGATCATGGCTGATCTCTTCCTGGTCTCAAATCCATCTACCAGCTTTTGCCCATATCCCTTTCATCCACTTTTTATCAGAAATATATCTATCTCCTACTTGAAACCATTTAATGATCCAGGGCGACACGGTGGCACAGTGGTTAGCACAGTGGCTTCACAGCTCCAGGGTCCCAGATTTGATTCCTGGCTTAGGAATCAGCTCCAGTTAACACAAGCATTTGATAAAGAAGAGCAGACCATAAAAGATGAAGCTGAAAAGGAAGAATACACGGACAAACCAGATAAAGCGCATAAAAAAATGTTATCAAGAGGTTTACACTGCATTTCTTCACTAAAATACTTTCAGATTTTGGATACTTGCCAAGTTACTTGTAAAATGAATGGAACTTCTCAATCTCTCTCTCAACCAGATTCCAGCCAAGAATGCATCGATTCCACTGCAATAGATCTTCATGAATTTTTAGTAAATATTTTGATTCCTGACTTGGGAGTCTGCATATTCTCCCCATGTCTGCGTGGGTTTCCTCCGGGTGCTCCGGTTTCCTCCCACAGTCCAAAGATGTGCAGGTTAGGTGGATTGGCCATGTTAAATTGCCTTTTGTGTCCAAATAGGTTAGGCGGGGTTACTGCGTTGCGGGGATAGGGTGCTCTTTCCAAGGGCCGGTGCAGGCTCGATGGGCCGAATGGCCTCCTTCTGCACTGTAAATTCTATGGTTCTAAGATTCCACTGCACTGTGGGGCAGCGAGGTCCACAAATTCACCACCCTCTGCGAGAAGTAATTCCCCCTCATCTCAGTTCCAAATCTATCGCCTCTCATCCTGTATCGTGACCTTTCGTTCTTGATTGCTCGGCAAGGGCCAACATTTGGCCTATGTTTATTTATTAATCCCTTTTAGTACCTCGATCAGATCCCCTTTCATCCTTCTTAAGTCCAGTGAGTACAAGCCCAAACTGTTTAATACATCAACATCATACATCAGCACTTTTATCCCCGGAATCAATCTGGTAAATCTCCTCTGAACTGCCTCCAATGCCCCCACGTGCTTCCTCAAATAAAGGAGACCAAACTGGACACAGTACTCCAGATGTGGTCTCGCCAACACCCTACACAATTGCGACAACACTTCTATACTTTTATACTCCAGTCATTTTGCAATAAACGCTCACATTCCATTTCCCTTTTTAATTACACGCTAAACCTGCATGCCGACTTTCTGCGATTCATGAACGAAGACACCCAGATCCTTCTACCCAGATGCTTGTTGAATCTGTTTTCCATTGAGATAATAATTTGCCGTCCTGTTTTTTCGTCCAAAATGGATTATCGTACATTTATCTACATTAAACTTCATCTGCTAAATTTTTGCCCAGTCTATCTATCTATAGCTGTCTGTAAAATGTTTAGCTCCTCTTCACTGCCTGCTTTCCCACCTATTTTAGTATCATCAGCAAATTTTGCTATGTCTGTCCCAGCTTGCAGATCATTTATGTATGGTGCTGTAAAAAAGGGTCATTCCTTTCTTCGCTGCCCCCCAGTTAATCTCCATCAAAGCAACCATTGGATGGGGGCTTCACTGCTCCTGTCTCACCCAGCCTGAGTGAGCAATGTTGGGCGAGACAGGGGCTTTGCAATTACAGCGAGGGCAAATCCATCCAGAGGGGCGATCCGCGGGAAATTGCCACCCTGAGGAGGTTCCGGGCCAAAATTAATGTTCAATCGATAAATTAAAAATGTTAAATTAATGAGGCACAATGAACGGATTGCCTTTGGATATTTGGCATCAGAATAGTCTTGCAAGAATAACAATGTTTTTACATTGCATTTGCTTTAATAGAGTTAAAATTGGAATATTGAATGGATTTGCTCAAACATGTTCTTGAAAAAGCTTGCGCGGGATTCTCCGTCTCGCTAGCTGGCCAATGGGGTTTCCCATTGTGGGCAGCCCCACGCTCTCGCCGTTGGCATCATGGTACACAGCAGTTAGCACAGTTGCTTCACGGCTCCAGGGTCCCAGGTTTGATTCCCGGCTTGAGTCACTGTCTGTGCGGAGTCTGCATGTTCTTCCCATCTGTGCGTGTGTTTCCTCCGGGTGCTCCGGTTTCCTCCCACAGTCCAAAGATTTTCAGGTTAGGTGGATGGGCCATGTTAAATTGCCCTTAGTGTCCAAAAAGGTTGGGTGGGGTAACTGGGTTATGGGGATAGGGTGGAGGTGTGGGCTTGTGTAGGGTGCTCTTTCAAAGGGCCAGTGCAGACTCGATGGACCGAATGGCCTCCTTCTGCACCATGAATTCTATGATTCTAAATTCCCAGGCTGCCGGCGAAACTCAGAATCCCGACAGCGGAGAATCCAGCCCTTTGCCTTTTCCCTCTCATGTTCTCCAAAGCCCTTCTCACAGTAATAATAATAATCTTTATTGTCACAAGTCGGCTTACATTAACACTGCAATGAAGTTACTGTGAAAAACTCCTCATCGCCACATTAAGGCACCTGTTCGGGTACACAGGGGGAGAGTTCAAAATGTCCAAATGACCTAACCTGCACATTTTTCGGGACTTGTGGGAGGAAACCATAGCACCCGGAGGAAACCCACGCGGACACAGGGAGAAAGTGCAGACTCCATACAGTGCTAACCACTGCGCCAGCTTGCCGCCCAGTGAGTGATAATGAAAGATTTTTAAGCACTGGTCTTTAATCATAGTCAGGCAGTGTTTTTCAAAGTGTGGGTAGCGATCCGTGGGTAGGTCGCAGATGGGTGTCAGAAGGGCTCCGGAGCTAAGGGTTACGATGTTTGTGTGTCCGATCTCAGTGCCAGATTTCCAGTTCCTTCTTGTTTCCTGTAATAGGATCACGCTGCTTCCTGCTCAGGCCTCAAGAGAGAATTTAAAGTGAAAGTTTTAGTTGAGGGAATTCGGTTTTGCAAATACTTCCCTCACTTTCCTCGTGGTCAAGCAGGAATTTTAACTGTTGTGTTTTCATGCAGCCGACAGCTTTATTTGAAAAGTAATTGTTGACAGGATTTTGGAGTTGTATCCAGTCACAAGTCTGATGTGTTGGGTAAGCTGGGTCTGCGAGGACTGTGTTTGATGCAGTAGAGAGAGAGAGACAAGCGTCCAACACTTGAAGAATGCAACATGGTTTTATTGAACAACTAACGATAATACATGCTTGACTGTGGGCTGACACTATGCTGACTTGACTGGAGACCTGAGGCTAACCTGACCAGACTATCTTACTACCACATGGTGTTTGTTCTAGTTGCTGCTCACGAGCTCTGACTGTCTCAGAGGCTGGATCCCGAGAGAACGGGAAAACTAGTGCCCTCTGGCTTTATAGTGGTCGTGTCCTGTCTGGTGATTGGCTGCTGTGTTTCTGTCTGCCCACCGGTCATCCTGTGTGTCAATCACAGCCTGTCTGCACACCATCATATACCTGGATGTATATTATGACAAAGTCCACCTCTCATTCTGTCGTAAGTGACCCCATGGCGGGCAGCACGGTAGTATGGTGGTTAGCATAAATGCTTCACAGCTCCAGGGTCCCAGATTCGATTCCTGGCTGGGTCACTGTCTGTGCGGAGTCTGCATGTCCTCCCCGTGTGTGCGTGGGTTTCCTCCGGGTGCTCCGGTTTCCTCCCACAGTCCAAAGATGTGCGGGTTAGGTGGATTGGCCATGCTAAATTGCCCGCAGTGTCCTAAATAAAAAGTAAGGTTAAAGGGAGGGGAGGGGGGAGGGGGATGGGGGAGGGGGAGGGGGATGGGGGAGGGGGAGGGGGATGGGGGATGGGGGAGGGGAAGGGGGAGGGGGGAGGGGGAGGGGGAGGGTGGAGGGGGAGGGGGGAGGGGGAGGGGGGAGGGGGGAGGGGGAGGGGGGAGGGGGAGGGGGAGGGGGACGGGGAGGGGGACGGGGACGGGAGGGGGAGGGGGAGGGGAGGTGGAGGGGAGGGGGAGGGGGGACGGGGAGGGGGACGGGGACGGGGAGGGGGAGGGGGAGGGGAGGGAGGGGAGGGGGAGGGGAGGGGGGGTTGTTGGGTTACGGGTATAGGGTGGATACGTGGGTTTGAGTAGGGTGATCATTGCTCGGCACAACATTGAGGGCCGAAGGGCCTGTTCTTTGATGTACTGTTCTATGTTCTATGGCGATGTGCTGAAGAGATACGAACAGTGGGATTATCACCCCGAGCACTGGTTGACATTTATCCGGGAATTGCAGCTTGCATGGGATATTTTAATTATTCTCACCATTTACTGGAGCGGAGTTGAGTGTGGACTTCTAGTTCATGACCAGAGATTGTCCTTAGTGAGGCAATAATGGTCTCAAGAAAAGAATAACACCTTGTTTCTATTCCCCCCAGATTTAGGGCTGGATTCTTCTGCCCCGCCCGCTGCAAGACCGCCATGAGCGAGAGGCGGACAATATAAAGGTCCATTGAACCTCGGGCAGGATTTTTTATTCAGTGAGCGGCCAGAGAATCCCGCCCTTAGTTCTTAGTTACGAGGAATCCTATAGGGGGCCCGTCGCCGGAGGAAGGAAGGCCCCCCCCATGGAACCAGCCCGACCCGCAGATCGGTAGGCCCCGATCGCGGGCAGGCCACGCCCCCCCCCCTCCAGGACCGTCATTGTACACTTACCTGCCAGGTCCGCCGTGTGTGAGGTGAGTAATTCACGCGTCGGGACTGGGCAAACTTTACTGTCACTCGGCCCATCGGGGCCAGGAGGATCGCCAGAGGGGCGCTGTCAAGAGCCCCTGACGGCGTGGTGGGAATCCCGCCAGCCCCTGAAAAACGGCGCCGGAGAACAGGGCAGCTGGCGTTGGGGCGACGGGGTGGGATGCATGCCTCTTCCACTGGGGATTCTCCAACATGGCTGCAGGGTCGGAGGAATCCCGGCCCATATTTCCCACCATCCCACACTGATAGCCGAGGGATAGGAGAGCCTAAGCAGGGTGACAAGGATAAGAAAACAAGGACCCGTGGTTAAAAGATGGGGGCTGGATTTACCGTTTCTCAGGCTACGTACCGACATCAGCGTGGGAACTGTGGCATTTTACGACGCCCAAAATTGGCGCAGAACCCTCACCGATCCTGGACTGGTGAGGGTCCAGCATCCGCTGTGGGTAGAAATCCCAGCTCCCACGACAAAAAAGGCTTGGAGAATGGTCGGATCTGTGGCCTCGCATGCGCACAGTGAATACCTGCAGCAGTAGCGCCGTAAAACATGGTGCGTGGACTCGGCCAGCCAAATACCGCCCTCCTGGCCACCCGCTGGCCACCCCTGGCCACCCTCCATCAGTCCCTCCAGCCTTCGCTGAAGCCTCCCTGGCCAGCAAGCATGGCTCCCGGCCCAATGAAGCAGTGCTGGACACAGCCGCAGCCGCCATGCCGGGTTTCCGACCTCTGAGATCACACGTCCCCCTTGCAGTCCGGACCTCGGACCATAGGGGATGAGTATTGGGGGAGAGCCTTCAGGTGATGTACCGACGCCATTCCAATGACATGCGGCACGCGATGCTGTTGGCGCCATTTCAGGGCGTGCGGAGAATAAAAAATCGGCCTCAAACCGGCGCCGCCCACGATTTGGAAGTTGGGAGCGATTCTCTGCCCAATCGCCGATTACGATATTGGCGTCGGGCGATGGTGAATCCCGCTGGGTAATTAAGGTTGAGAGATATATAGTACAACAGTACAAATGAAAAGTTAGACTGATTTAAAATGACAAAAAGGCAAGCCTGTAAGCTTTGCACCTCAACGCAGAAAAGCATTTGGAATAAGGTGAATCCGGAAGGGTCCGCCGGCTTGCGTTCCAAAGGTCTGCTAGTTGGGAAAAGTGTGTCCTGGAAAAAAAAGATTCAGGCGGATGGCCATTTTACCACACACCAATGACCTCTCCTTTCTTTCGCAGGCACACCCGGGATGCAGGGAGGGGGTCCACGCGCCAGGTCCTCGACTCCAGCCCAGAGAGCAGCACAGAGTAGGATTCAGAGACCTGGATATTGAAGAGCTGTCACAGAGGTCACCCACACTTCCCGTCAGTTTGGGGACACACACACCGGTGGGACCCAGTTTTAGAGCAACCTCAGGCTCACGATGGGTGAGTACATCACACAGTCTGATTCACAGCAGGCGGAGGCAGGGGCACCCCAGGGTGCTGGCACTCGCAGGATTGCTGGAGACCAGGAATCTGCTGAGTCACAGTCAGGTGACGAGCCTCTGGACTCGGTCATGCCTCAGGGGCTGGAGCTCCACGGCAAGAGAAGGAAAATCAGGAAAGGGTCTGCCGCACTCCTCGGATTGCAAGGCTGCAATGAAAAGTCTGTCCACCTTTTGACTAAGGGGGTTGAGCTGACGGGCCAATGCACGGAGGTCACTACTGATCAAGCGGCAGCAGCTTCTGAAACCTTTATCTTCGATACTTGTCCTGCACTGCTGTGGGAGATGTGTTCAATGGCTGAGGCACTTGGTGTCATCCACCAGGCTGGGAAAGCTTCTCCAGCGCACTCTAGCTGCTTATCCATCTTAAGGAGGAAGCCAGGGATCTTCTGGCAGGGAGGAGGCACAACCCTGGGGTTATCCACCCAGGTGACTCAGGATGTTTCCCATCCATTCCACTCCCCTCTTCCTGTGACTGCTCCAGATCCATCTCCACAGGCCGAGAAGGGTGGCACTGTCAAACTGCAGAACCCCCCAAAACAGGTGTGGGCCTTCCACATTGAAGGTCATCACAGACAACATAGAGTGAGACAGCGGGCTACCTCAACCTCGGCTGTAGATGTTGGGGATCTGCCAAGACATTGTAGCAAGGCGACGAACGTTAAGACGTTTTGGTTGATTTGATTTGATTTGATTTGTTGTCACATGTTCCGAAGTACAGTGAAAAGTATTTTTATGCAGCCGAGGAACGTACACAGTACGTACACAGTAGACAAAAAGAATAATCAACAGAAAACATTAACAAATGGTACATTGACAAACAGTGATTGGTTACAGTTTGGAACAAGGGGCCAAACAAAGAGAATACATGAGCAAGAGCAGCATAGGGCATCGTGAATAGTGTTCCTACAGGTAACAGAACAGTCTGAGGGGGAGTCGTTGAGAATCTTGTAGCTGTGAGGAAAAAGCTGTTCCTATGTCTGGATGTGCGGGTCTTCAGACTTCTGTACCTTCTGCCGATGGAAGGATCTGAAAGAAGGTAATGCCTGGGTGGGAGGGGTCTCTGATACCATCTCCACTTCAGAGACATTAATGCAGACGGGGGTGCGTGGCATCCTACGCTTCCAGAAGTCATGGGCATAGTTTGTAAATCATTTGTTAATCATTTATAGATAACATTAAGTTCTGTAAAGGAATTCCCACTATATTTTCCATTATAAATTTAGAGTATCCAATTATTATTTTTCCAATTAATTATTATTTTTCCCATAACAGCCTTCCTGAACAGGAGCCGGAAAGTGTGGCGACTAGGGGCTTTTCACAGTAACTTCATTGAAGCCTACTCGTGACAATAAGCGATTTTCATTTTTTTTTCATTTCAATTAAGGGGCAATTTAGCGTGGCCAATCCACATACCCTGCACATCTTTTGTAGGTGAGACAAACGCAAACACGGAGGGAAAGTGCAAACTCCAAACAGACAGTGACCTGGGGCCAGGATCAAACCCGGGTCCTCGGCATTGTGAGGCAGCATTGCTAACCATAGTGCCACCGTGCCGCCCTATTCCCACAAATATACCACTGTATATGGTCCCTTGTTATGATGAATTGTGTCCTTGTCATTTTGAAATGAAAATCTGATTACTGCTCAAGATCAAGGCAGGATTCTCATTCCTGGGTTTCTTCCCTGTTCTGTGTGTCACCTTCCCAGCAGCACCATGATGATGTTTCTTTACAGTCATTGCACAGATTAGCCATGCCTGAATTTGGATGTCCGTCACTATGTACAGGGCTGGCATCTCATTCATTCTCCATGTGGACGCTCTTCACCTTTGAGGTGCAGTCGCCAACCCTTCTCCCTCCCCCCCCCCCCCCCCCCCCCCCCCCCACCCCCTTATTCTGGCAGCTTCTGCCTCCAGTGACACTGTTCCTCAAGGTGTCAGCTCACAAAGGATGCTGTTGGATCAGGGAGGGTGAAGCTTACACCGCTGCATCGCCATGATATGACCCTGGTCATTGAGAGCAAGAGAACTGCCATCAGCCAGACAAGGGTCAGACATTCACATAAGCTCGGTGAGGATCTATGGGCTATTCCCATTGCAAGTCATCCTCCTCGAATGTAGGGACAATGGGAAACTGATGTGTCTCCATGCCAGGAACCTCATCCCAGAGGGTATGTGCACTTCCATCAGTCAGATGGCAGAGCAATGCTCACGGATGCCATGTGAAGATAATGGGAAGTCCTCACTGGATCTCCTCAACATCTTCCATGAATCTTGCGGCAACGAGAACGTCCCGAGGTCATCCACCTCGTCTGGACATCACCATGGCCACATGACCAACATTTTCTCCCTTGAGGACCTCCTTAGCCTCGGACCCTTTGACGTCTTCATCATCGGAGGGTATGTACTGCTCCTCCATCTCCTCCTCAGGCAGTTCCTCCCTCTGTTCAAATGCCAGGTTGTGTGGGGCACAGCAGGTGACCACAACATGTGATACCCTCTGTGGATTGTATTACAGGCTCCACCAGGCCAATCGAGACACCAGAACCTCATCCTCAGCTTGACCAAGGTGAACTGTAGCACGAGCCTCATTGTACCTTGTCTCATCTGCACCCATGACCTCCGCACTAGCCATGTCCTCAATGAGTAGTACTTGTCTCTGCCACCAATATTTCAAATAAGGAATTCAGAAGAATCTCCTTTGCCAAGAGAGTGGTGAAGACGTAGATCACCCCTGTGCAGGGAGTGATTAAGACAAATAGTATGGGAAAGTTATGCTGACAGAATCAGGAAGAATGGGAGAAAGTGCAAATGCAACAAAAATGCCATCATCAACTGGTTTAAAACCTTGTTCTGGTCTGTCTATTCTATGTTGTATTGGACCAGGGATAACGTACATTATTCCTTCTGGTTGGTTACAATATTTAAAATAATGAAGTGATTTATCAAACTTATTATTGTCTCTACTTGTATTGAAAATATAAGAAAGAATTAAATAATTATACTGTGCAATTTTCAAGCAAATGTATTGAGATGTCTACTCTGCCTGAGCTACTGTTTGACATCAGTTCAGCTCATGCTGTCTCCTTTAAAAATGCTCTTACTGTCAAACTTATAAATAAGGAATAACTGCACTTGGGAACTGAGTGACCTGCAACTAAAGAAAATCTGAAAAAACTAATGTTAGCTTGCAAATTTATGAGCAATAGAAATACTCTGTGAGCATCTGTAACACCTGAGTGAACAGAGCTACACCCCATTTTAAACAGCCAATGGCTGGTTATGACTGTGGTTCATTCCTCTTGTAGCGTGAGGAAAAAGCTGTTCTATGTCTGGATGTGCGGGTTTTTTATACTTCTGTACCTTCTGCCTGATGGAAGGGTCTGAAAGAAGGTAATGCCTGGGTGGGAGGGGTCTCTGATTACCATCTCCACTTCAGAGAGATTAATGCAGACGGGAGTGCGTGGCATGCTACGCTTACCTGAAGTCATGGGCATAGTTGTAAATCATTTGTTAATCATTTATATATAACATTACGTTCTGTAAAGGAATTCCAACTATTTTTTACATTATAATTTAGAGTATCCAATTATTAGTTTTCCAATTAAGGGCAATTTAGTGTGGCCAATCCACATACCCTGCACATCTTTTGTAGGTGAGACAACGCAAACACGGAGGGGAAAGTACAAACTCCACACAGACAGTGACCTGGGGCCGGGATCGAACCACGGGTCCTTGGCATCGTGGGCAGGCATCATTGCTAACCATAGTGCCACCATGGCCGCCCTATTCCCCTCAAATATACCAGCTGTATATGGTCCCTTGGCTATGAACTGTGTCCTGTCATTTTGAAATGAAAATTGATTACCGCTCAAGATCAAGGCCAGGATTCTCATTCCTAGGTTTCTTCCTGGTTTAGTACGTGGGTTCATTGCCAGTGGTGGCAGCAGTATAATTCTTGACAAATAGTCTTGGAGCGGTAAAAAGTTTGACGACCTTTGTGTCTCCTCAAGTTTTAAATTCGATCCCTGGGCAAGTGGAAGGAACATTGTTCATCATCGTCCAAAAAATGGAGCAAAGACAAATCCTCTATCTGAGTTCCCACAGAAGCACTGTCCAACACACCCATCCAGACAAGACGGCGAGTATTTTATTGTGCTGATGATTTGGGGATTTTGGTTGCTGTGAATTGCAAAGTTTCTCAGTGAAGTTCAAGGTGTTTTCAAACTACCAACCAAATGTTATTAAATGGAGAACAACAAAGTGTTTCTGTAGCGGGCCAAAACTGTACTTTTGCTTAAGTTCCTGCCTTAGAAAGTCTAATTTCTGAATTGGCCATTTCCTCTCTCCCCCCCCCCCCCCCCCCCCCCCCCCCCCCCCCCCCCCCCCCCTCAGGCTGTCACCAGTGAAGATGTGGGTAAAAGTGATGAGAAGGTGGAGCGGGGTAACTGGTCGTCGAAGGACTGACTACTTGCTCTCAATGATTGGCTGTGCTGTGGGTCTGGGCAACGTCTGGAGATTCCTTATCTGACTTACAAAATGGTGGAGGTAATGTAAAAAAATCTGAAATACAAGAGAGAGAAAGAGAAAAGTTAAGGGGAACAAATTATAAAGAATCTTAAATTCACTGGAAAAGGAAACTTCTTGCACAAGGTAACTAATACAAAATTAAACAACACTGATATAAAGAATGATGAAGTCAATCTCACACCTTTGAACTATTTATACAATTTGTCTTGGGATGTGGGTGATGTGTCAATGTGATAGTTGAGAACTGTAGGCAAGAATGAGATCCATCAATGATATTTTAAAATAAATATGAATGGACCTTGACAGTTGAGTTAAATTGCTGATTTATTAATTTTGAATATCTTTTAAAGTGATATTGTTTAAATCTCATGAACCGTCCGCATCAGTCACGTTTACTGCCCAATATCTGAAACACTCAGTTTTTCGCCACAGGCTATGGGGTCAGGTTTGGAGGTTGGGTTCAAACCTGCTCATTTTTGGTGCACTTCACACGCAATGGAAAACCAACAACAAATGTGTAAAAATACTATAACACCATTGCAAAAAGAGAGAGAAAAAATGTTGATTCAGTTAGTGAATGAAATTCACAAAATGGGAATTTCTTTACAATTTCATTCAGTTACTGAACATCCCGCATTGGAGCTAAGCACCTCTCATACACTAATGAATAATCACACCATAAAATCCCATCGGAATGAAGATAAATGGATTCTTTGTATCGCGACGTGTGGAAATAAAGATATTTCTGGACAAACAAGACTGACAGATTCAGATAAACAGAGAGACAGATAAACTTGTTTTCGTAGCGATCAGAGATACTTTTAACTCAATTTCCCTGGGAGGAACAATAATGTTCAGTTTGAAAACTTGTTAATTCCACTAGTTGTCACGATCCACACTAATGTCCTTTACTATATTTTCCAGGTGCGTTTCTCATTCCCTACGCACTCATGCTGGCACTGGTTGGGATGCCAATGTTTTTCTTGGAATCTTCCTTTGGGCAGTTTGCCAGCCTCGGACCTGTGACAGTTTGGAAAGCCGTGCCAATGTTCCAAGGTTAGCGATTGTTCAGGCAAAGGTGTTGGCAGCAGTTTAACTGGGTAATAGCGTTCAAATCATAACCTGCTGGTTTTATTTTTGTCATGAAACAAGGATTTACGGTAGATGTGCTGAAGTACTGATCGACTATATATTTTGCAATATCGTAGATGCACTGGTAATGATCTTCCAAGAATCCTTAAAATCTGGAAAAGTACCTGAGGATTGGAAAACTGTCAATGTAACACCTTCATTCAAGAAGGGCGGGAGACAAAAACATGTAACTATAGGCCAGTTAGCATTACATTAAGAAAATATTTGTGTCCATTAGTCCATTATAAATGAAGTGATAGAGGAGCATTTAGAAATGTAATATAATCAAGCAGAATAAGTGTGGCTTCATGAAGGGGAAATCGTGCCTTCCAAATTGATTAGAATTCTTTGAGGTGGTAACGAGGTGGATAGATAAAAGGGGAATCAGTGGAGGGGAACCAGTGGATGTAACATATTTGGATTTCCAAAAAGCGTTCAGTAAGGTACCGCACAATAGCCTGCTTAATAAGATAAGAGCCCATGGTGTTGAAGATGGTATATTAGCACGGATGGAGGGTTGGCTAACTAACAGAAGGCAGAGAGTTGGGATAAGAGGGACATTTTCAGAATGGCAACCTGTAACTAGTCGAGTGCCGCAGGGATCAGTGCTGGGACCACAATTATTCACAATATATATTAATGACCTGGACAAGGGAAGTGGATGTATTATTGCCAAGTTTGCAGATGACACAAAAATAGATGGGAAGGCAAGTAGTGATGATGGCACAAAGAGAAATATAGATAGGTTCAGTGAGTGAGCAAAACCCTGGTGAGCTGGAGACCATGTTGGACACCGTGGAGGAGAGGTGGGCTACCAGGTACCCCGTGGTGGGAAGGAGGCTGCCATCCATGCGGTACACCAGGGCTGGGCACGAGAGCACCGTGGGCCCTGCCACCAGGACCGGACAGCAGTGCCACAAAAAGCTGCACGGCCTCCTCAGGGCGACCAGGGTAAGTAAGTAATGGACAGCGACAAGAGCCCACAAACCACAGCCCGAGACACCGCAGAGCTCCAGTCTGGGGTTGACACTGACTTCCCATCACAGCCTGTCTCCAACACCCTCCATCATCCTAGGTGCACTAACCTGAGTTGGTCATGTTAGCAAAGAGGCTCCTGGGGCACTACCTGTTGTGCACCACCATGTGCTGTGGTACATCAGGTGGAGGTAGGAATGCCCGAGGTGGCAGACGGTCGGAGGGCAGCTCGACCCCATGTACTAGTTGCCATCCAGACAGGTCTCGGACTACTGAAAAGTGCAGTCCCATCGATAGTGGTGATGCCAGGGTCTACATGAGGGGATATCCATGACCATCCAATGTCGGCAGATGCAGTTGGAGGAGTCCAACTGCCTGCAGGGCAGGAGGCAGTGCTGACCATGCCTGCTACCCAGGCCAACACCACATGGGTGGTATCTGCAGTGGTTGTCTTTGGTGCAAAGTTATCAGCTATGGGTCAGTTCCCAAGGCCTGGAGCACTCTGTGTGGGCAGTGGTCAAGTCACAGGACAGAGCTGACCTGTCACAGGAGATTGCAGTGGCGCTCCAGAGCGAAACCCAGTCACGGCGGGTCATGGCAGAGAGCATCTGCGGCTTTGCCCAGGCGCAGGCCGACCTGAGCCAGTCACAGAGGCAGGTGGCACAGTCACTGGGTGATGTGGCACAGACCCGGTGGGAGGTGGTCCAGTCTCAGATGGACCTGGCACAGTCACTGGGTGATGATGCACAGTCCAGAGGCAGGTGGCGCATCCCCTCTGCTCCTTGGCCGTGAGCATGGTTGAGATGGGGGTGGGGCCTCCAGGACTGGCAGTGCCAGATAATGGGGGAGCTTCACGGGTTAGCTCCACTTGCATCCACTTCCTAAGGAATATCCCGGGGGCATCGGGCACCCTGAGGGGGGAGGAGGCAGGGGTGGTGCCAGAACACCACATGCCTCAGTGCACCCCCCCCCCCTCCCCCCTGCCCTCTATCCCTGGTGCATCTGATGGGCAGCAGGCAGAACATGCTGGACTACGCCACCTGGGACAGCAGAGTGGCAGAGTGACTGCCAGGTCCATCCAGGCCTGGTCGCTGCAGAGACCAGCCGTCAAAGGGTCCCATGTAACAGGGTGGGAACCGCAGCAGACTGCCTCCACTCCTGATGTACCATTTGGGGATTCAACGATGGGTAGCATTAGGGCCCATAAGGCCAGAAAGGTGGACACCAGTTCGGTTGGCACCGGTGCAGCATACAGTATAGAGTCAGGGGCTAGGGCACAGATCTGTACATATATGTTCACCGCTTCACAATAAACACCTGTTAAGATCATTGTAACTTGCCTCGGTGTTCTGTCAGAAGGGTGTGAGGGATGGGCTTCGAATGGGCAGACAATGTGGAGCAGCAGAGCTCATGATGAGTCATCATCATCCCCATCCCATGCACCAGACCCAGTGTTACTGCCAACCCAGGGCCTACACCCCGGAGGGGATTGCAAGGGTGGGGGAGGAGGGGTGGTGACACAGGGGGGTTGGTCATGGGAGGGGTTGGTCGGACGGGGGCAGATGTAGGGGTGGGGTGGGGTGTCCGTGCCGCTGGCTAAGCCTCCAAGTCGATGAACCTGGGGCGCTCAGGGCATCCTGTGCACACAAGCCCAGGCGCACAGGTTGTGCGGCCTCCTGTGCCTGCCTGGGCCCAATGTCCTGCCCATCCTCTCCCTTCCTGCACCCCCATGTCAGGCATGACCTGGCCTTCGTCACCGTCCTCCAGCACATAGCACCTCTGCCGCACGATGTTGTGAAGAATGCAGCTGGCCACCATGATGTGGAAGACTTTCCCAGCACTATTCTACAAAGAAAAGTACAGCACAGGAACAGGCCCTTCGGCCCTCCAAGCCCGTGCTGATCATGCTGCCCGTTTAACTAAAATCTTCTGCACTTCCTGGGTCCGTATCCCTCTATTCCCATCCTATTCATGTATTTGTCAAGGTGTCCCTTAAACATCACTATTGTCTCTACTTCCACCACCTCCTCCGGCAGCGAGTTCCAGGCACCCACTACCGTCTGTGTAAAAAAGTTGCCTTGTACATCTCCTCTAAACCTTGCCCCTTGCACCTTAAACCTTTGCCCCCAAGTAATTGACCCCTCTACCTGGGGAAAAGGCTCTGACTATCAGGTCGCCCCTCAACCTCCGTTGTTCCAGTGAGAACAAACCAAGTTTATTCAACTGCTCCTCATAGCTAATGCCATCCATACCCGGCAACATCCTGGTAAATCTCTTCTGTACCCTCTCTAAAGCCTCCACATCCTTGTGGTAGTGTGGCGACCAGAATTGAACACTATACTCCAGTGTGGCTGAACAAAGGTTCTATACAACTGCAACACGACTTGCCAATTCTTATACTGAATGCCCCGGCCAATGAAGGCAATCATGCCGTATGCCTTCTTGATTACCTTCTCCACCTGTGTTGCCCCTTTCAGTGACCTGTGGACCTGTACACCTAGATCCCTCTGGCTTTCAATGCTCTTGAGGGTTCTACCATTCACTGTATATTCCCTACCTCCATTAGACCTTACAAAATGCATTACTTCACATTTGTCCGGATTCAAAGGCCTTACTGAAGTCCATATAGACAACGTCCACTGCCCTATCTGCATCAATCATCTTTGTGACCTCTTCGAAAAACTCTATCAAGTTAGTGAGACACGACGTCCCCTTCACAAAACCACGCTGCCTCTCACTAATACGTCTATTTGCTTCCAAATGGGAGTAGATCCTGTCTCGAAGAATTCTCTCCAGTAATTTCCCTACCACTGACGTAAGGCTCACCGGCCTGTAGTTCCCTGGGTTATCCTTGCTACCATTCTTAAACAAAGGAACAACATTGGATATTCTCCAGTCCTCCGGGTCATCACCTGAAGACAGTGAAGATCCAATGATTTCTGTCTAGGCCTCAGCAATTTCCTCTCGAGCCTCCTTCAGTATTCTGGGGTAGATCCCATCCGGCCCATCCTACCTTAAGATTTTTCAAGACGCCCAACACCTCGTCTTTTTGGATCTCAATGTGACCCAGGCTATCTACACACCCTTCTCCAGACTCAACATCCACCAATTCCTTCTCTTTGGTGAATACTGATGCAAAGTATTCATTTAGTACCTCGCCCATTTTCTCTGGCTCCACACATAGATTCCCTTGCCTATCCTTCAGTGGGCCAACCCTTTCCCTGGCTACCCTCTTGCTTTTTATGTACGTGTAAAAAGCCTTGGGATTTTCCTTAACCCTATTTGCCAATGACTTTTCGTGACCTCTTCTAGCCCTCCTGACTCCTTGCTTAAGTTCCTTCCTACATTCCCTATATTCCACAGAGGCTTTGTCTGTTCCCAGCCTTCTAGCCCTGACAAATGCCTCTTTTTTCTTTTTGACGAGGCCTACAATATCTCTCGTTATCCAAGGTTCCCATAATTTGCCGTTTTTATCCTTCTTCCACACAGGAACATGCCGGTCCTGAATTCCTTTCAACTGACATTTGAAAGCCTCCCACAGGTCAGATGTTGATTTACCCTCAAACATCCTCCCCCAGGGCAGCACGGTGGCCTAGTGGTTAGCACAACTGCCTCAAGGCGCTGAGGTCCCAGGTTCGATCCCGGCTCTGGATCACTGTCCGTGTGGAGTTTGCACATTCTCACCGTGTCTGCGTGGGTTTCGCCCCCACAACCCAAAAATGTGCAGAGTAGGTGGATTGGCCACGCTAAATTGCCCCTTAATAGAAAAAATAATTGGGTAATCGAAATTTATTAAAAAAAAACATCCTCCCCCAATCTAGGTTCTTCAGTTCCCGCCTAATATTGTTATAATTAGCCTTCCCCCAATTTAGCACATTCATCCTAGGACCACTCTTATCCTTGTCCACCAGCACTTTAATACTTACTGAATTGTGGTCACTGTTCCCGAAATGCTCCCCTACTGAAACTTCGACCATCTGGCCGGGCTCATTCCCCAATACCAGGTCCAGTACAGCCCCTTCCCTAGTTGGACTGTCCACATATTGTTCTAAGAAGCCCTCCTGGATGCTTCTTACAAACTCTGCCCCGTCCAGGCCCCTAGCACTAAGTGAGTCCCAGTCAATGTTGGGGAAGTTGAAGTCTCTCATCACAACAACCCTGTTGTTTTTACTCATTTCCAACATCTGTCTACCTATCTGCTTCTCTATCCCTTGCTGGCTGTTGGGATGGCCTGTAGTAAACCCCCAACATTGTCATTGCACCCTTATATTCCTAGTCTCTACCCATATAGCCTCACTGCCCTCTGAGGTGTCCTCCCGTAGTACAGCTGTGATATTCTCCCTAACCAGTAGCGCAACTCCGCCACCCCTTTTACATCCCCCTCTATCCCACCTGAAACATCTAAAACCTGGAATGTTTAGCTCCCAATCCTATCCTCCCCTCAACCATATCTCTGTAATGGCAACAACATCATAGTTCCAAGCACTAATCCAAGCTCTATGTTCATCTGCCTTACCCGTAATAATTCTTGCATTAAAACATATGCACGTCAGGCCACCAGACCCGCTGTTTTCAGCTACATCTCTATGTCTGCTCTTCCTCAGAGCTATACTGGCCCTATTCCCGAGTTCTCCCTCATTGCTTTTACCTTCTGACCTTTTGTTCCGGTTCCCAACCCCCTGCCATACTAGTTTAAACCCTCCCGTGTGACACAAGCAAACCTCGCTGCCAGGATATTTATGCCTCTCCAGTTTAGATGCAACCCGTCCTTCATATACAGGTCACACCTGTCCCGGAAGAGCTCCCAGTGGTCCAGATAACGGAAACCCTCCCTCCTACACCAGCTGTTTAGCCACGTGTTTAGCTACTCCAGCTTCCTATTGCTAGCCTCACTGGCACGTAGCATGGCGAGTAATTACAACCCTAGAGGTCCTGTCTTTTAACTTTCTGCCTAGCTCCCTAAACTCCTGCTGCAGGACCTCATGCCCCTTCCTGCCTATGTCGTTAGTACTAATATGTACAACAACCTCTGCTTGTTTGCCCTCCCCCTACAGGATGCCCGCTACCCATTCGGAGACATCCTGGACCCTGGCACCAGGGAGGCAACATACCATCCTGGAGTCTCTTTCATGTCCACAGAAGCGCTTATCTGTGCCCCTGACTATAGAGTCCCCATGACTATTGCTCTTTTGCGCTTTGACCCTCCCTGCTGACCATCAGAGCCAGCCGTGGTGCCACTGCTCTGGCTGCTGCTGTTTTCCCCTGATAGGCTATTGCCCCCGACAGTATCCAGAGGGGGTCAACCACAGGGGTATTCCTGCACTGACTGCCTGCCCCTTCTGGTGGTCACCCATTTCTCTGCCTACACCTTGAGTGTGACCACATTTATATAACTGCTATCTGTGACGCTTTCCGCCACCTACATGTGGTCTGTGAGGAGCTCTAGTTGGTTGTACTTTCTGCAGATGAAGCCATCCGGGATGCGGGAAGCCTCCTGGACCTGCCACATCTCACAGTCAGAGCACTGCTTCATTTTTAAATTTAGTGTAGATTCAAAACCAACCAATCAGGTCACTGCTTTACTGTGATGTCACTTCAGTCCCCCCCCCCCCCCCCCCCCTCCACCCCCACACAATTTGAAAAGGTAATAAAAATAAAAATGAATAAAAATCACTTACCTTCCCAGGTTCTCAGATGCTCTCTGGTTCTCTCCCTGCAGATTAAAAGTTATAGGCCAGAAGAAAGAGAGAGAACAAAACAGTAGGGAAAAGCACCTTCTCCCACTCTGCACCGAATTACCTCACTGCACCAAATTACCAAGTTCCAAATTCCCACTCTGGATGTGTCTCCTTCACTTGCGCAAAGGGGCCCTCGAGAGTGGTCCAGGCACCTGAATCGCATCTTCAGAATATCGTCTGTGAGCGTAGTGCATCTGTGGAATGGTTTATCCTAGAGGGCTATAGATGCTGAGTCATTAAGTATGTTCAAAGCTGAGGGAGCAGATTTTTAATTAGGAAGGGAATCAAGAGTTATGGGTATAAGACAGGAAAGTGGAGTTGAGGATTATTATTTCAGATTAACCGTGACCTCATTGAATGTCTCAGCAGAACCGATGGGCCGAATGGCCTACTTCTGCTCCTATGCCGTACAGAAAAAAATACAATTGATTTGTCTGACCAGCAGAATCAGTTTAATTTAAAAACCAAAATTCCCAATCTAAAGTCCTTCTTTGTTTTATTTTAAGGTGTGGGGATCACAATGGTCATTCTGGTTACAATTGTCAACATTTCCTACAATAGCATGATTGGTTACAGCCTGTATTACTTGTTCGCCTCCTTCCAATCCCCCCTGCCGTGGACAGACTGCTTCAGTTGGTGGGGCGCAGATGAAACATGCAGCAGGACTCCCAAAGGTACTGTCTGAATGTCTATTGGGTAATGTATCGAGACCGACTGTTTATTCTTCATTCTGCCAGTCTGAATGTGAGGGGAAAATGGACAGTAGTTTCAGTGACCATCTTCACTGTGATCACACAGCAGAGATACTTGGGATAGAAATCAGCTGAAGTAAGCATGGGCAACACGATAGCACAGTGGTTCGCACTGTTGTTTCAGAGCGCCAAGGTCCCAGGTTCATTACCCAGCTTGGGTCACTGTCTGTGTGGAGTCTATACATTCTCCCTGTATCTGCCTGGGTTTCCTCCGGGTGCTCCGGTTTCCTCCCACAAGTCCTGAACGACGTGCTGTCAGGTAATTTGGAAATTCTGAATTCTCCCTCTGTGTACCCGACCAGGCGCCGGAATGTGATGACTAGGGGCTTTTCACAGTAATTTCATTGCAGTGTTAATCATAGAATCTACAGTGCAGAAGGAGGCCATTCGGCCCATCGAGTCTGCACCGGCTCTTGGAAAGAGCATCCCACCCAAGGTTAACACCTCCAGCCTATCCCCATAACCCAGTAACCCCACCCAACACTAATTTTGGACACTAAGGGCAATTTATCATGGCCAATCCACCTAACCTGCACATCTTTGGACTGTGGGAGGAAACCGGAGCACCCGAAGGAACCCACGGGGAGGATGTGCAGACTCCGCACTGATAGTGACCCAAGCCGGAATCGAACCTGGGACCCTGGAGCTGTGAAGCAATTGTGCTATCCACAATGCTACCGTGCTGTCCACTTGTGACCTACTTGTGACAATAAATATTATTATTATAATAATGTCACCATGTCATCGTGATTGCAGGATAATCAGTAATGAATAAAAAATGAACAGTGGAATAAAATTAAAGAAAATATTTGAACTTCCATGACTTGTTCATGGAAAAATGAGTTTCTTTCTTCTTTGCCACTCAGAGGTTCATCGTCTTCTTTCAATTAGATTTATTTCTGTCTAGTGTTTGACGTCTGTGTGTCTGTATGTTTGGCTGTCTGTCTGTCTCTCTCTCTCTCTATTTTTGCATGTCCCACATTAACTCTCTTGTCTCTGTATCTCTGTGCTTGCCCAGGAATCTTTTTCTCAATTTTTCTCCTCATCTGAGTTTTTCCCTAAATCTCTCCCATCTTTTTTATTCTGTCAGCTTCGCTCAATCTCTCCCTTCTGACTGATTTTACTTCAAAGTTTTATTCCTTTTCCTTTTTTCTCACCCTTCCATAATGAATCGCTGTTCCACTCAAGATTCCAAACAATTATTTCTAAAGATATTGAAGGTTAATTCTGTTTGAATTGATCCGAGCAAGTTTAAAAATTATGGGTCACTATGAAACTCCTGAAAGAGATGAAAAGTGCTTTGATTTTTGGATCCCAACAATATCTGTACATATGTGAGTGAATCTGGGTTCCACTTCTACCGCTAAGCGATAGGAGCCCCAGTAGAAACCAATCAAAACATTATAAAAATTAACACCACTGTAAAAATGTAAATTAGTATCCGGCGATGCCACATCCCATTAATAAATAAAATGAAGAAAAAAAACAGACCAGCCATTGCTCCATTGGCTGACAGACTTTCCACTGTCCTATAACATGACCCCCATGCTGCCACGGGAGTCACACTGGCTGAATTGCTTCCGGGTCATTGCCTCAGAACCTGTTTAGACTTGATTTTTTTTCAAATTTTGCGGGCAGGGTGGAGGCACATCCGGCCTCCCAGAAACAAGTTAGGACTGAGATTTTATTGTTAAAACTCACTCAGGTAAAAGTGTAAGACTTATTAAAAAGGTAACAACACATTCCGACATTCCTTTGGTGGTCTTGAAATTCCAGTCGTGTTACAGCTGCTGTGAGCTGAATGTGTTTCTGGAGACAGTCTCATTTAAACTGTAATCCATCGCTTTCTAAAGTGAATGCTCTGATATCCGAAGATGCAACAGAGATAAGGGCCGATATTCTCCCCCAACCGGCAGGCGGACTGTACCAGCGCCAAAGAAGGCGGAAACCACTCCGGCATCGGGCCCCCTGGAAGGTGCGGAGTCCTCCACACTTCCGGGGGCTAGGCCGGCACTGGAGGGGTTGGTGCCGCACCAACCGGCGCTGAAGGGCCTCCGTCGGCCGCCACGAGGTGGCGCAAGCGGGATCCCTGCACATGCTCAGGGGGTTTCTTCTCCGCGCCAGTCATCGCAGAGCTTTACAGAGGCCGGCATGGGGGGAAAGAGTGCCCCCACTGCACTGGCCCGTCCACAGATCAGCACTGCCCCCCCCCCCCCCCCCCCCCCCCCCAGGTGCCGGATCCCCCCGCATCCCCCGAGGACTCCGCCGGCCGCCCTCAGAGCCAGGTCCCGCCGGTATCGAGCTTGTGTATTTCACGCCGGTGGGACAGGCCGAAAAGGGGTGGCCACACGTCCCATCGGGGCCCGGAGAATCGCTGGGGGGGGGGGGGGGGGGGGGGGGGGGTCATTGCCAACAGCCCCCAATCGGCGCAACGTGATTCCCGCGCCCGCCAAAAAACTGGCGCGGGAGAATTCGGCAGCCGGCGTCGGAGCACCCCAACGTTTCTCCGACCCGGCGGGGGGGTTGGAGAATCCCGCCCAAGATCCCAAGTCTGATATTAGCAGAGTGGCAAAGAGAGAGAAATGGCATGATATTCTGAAGCCGTCTTCCTGATGTTATCGTGCATTCTGCAGACTACTTCAGTACCATATAGATAATCTTATAGTCATAGATTTTCACAAGTGTGACAGCTGGCTATTGGCACACAATGGAGGACAATTCATATTAAATAAAGGAGCTTCAATCTCCCATCAAGACGCCATCGAAACAGATAGGGGAGCCTTAGCACCCTTCTTGCACAATGAGATTCACGAGTCTTTCTTTGTTCCTGGCTGTTTCTGGAGCCAAGAAGTCAAGTGGCCTATTGTCTATCGCCAGTAACTTTCAACCTCGATGGTGTCTTAACCCAGAGATGCGTTGGGAAATCAGGGTGCGCTATGTGGGGGGTGGGGTTTGGAGGGGGGGGGGGGACCAGAAGGGCCCACCTCATCACCAGGTGATCCTGCAAGACACATGATAAGATGCATGATTTGCCAGAGGTTTGGGGTGGTGCTGGTGGAGGGGCAGGGTGGGGAGGTGCGGTGAGTGGGAAGTGGTGGCTGTGGAGAGCAGTGTGGAGGTGGCACTGCGGGGGGGGGGGGGGGACACACCATTTTCCTTTGGAAATGGTTGTGTTCCATGTGGCGCCGGTGCTAACCCATTAATGGTTGATGAATTGCTCTGACAACGCCACCAATTTCGCTGTCGTAGAACACCACTGATCCAGTCCCGATGTCAACACGTAGTTTCTGGCAGGGAGCATTTTTCCAAGTGCCTTTGCAGTTTTAGCTGTTTTTTTTTCTTTTAAAATCAATCCAAGGCATTACACCAGCTGATGAAAGTAACAATTATTATTCCGCATTACACAAGCCACATTGTGTGACAGAATCTCCTGCCCTCCCCAACTTCCAGCTGCTGGGTCCCTCAATTAGGCGCTGCATGCCATCGAATGAAGGATTCCCTACCCCCCCCCAACCCATCTTCCAAACCCGCGACCACTATAATCTAGAAAGACAAGACCAGCTGATACTTGGGAACTTCCCCTCCAGGAAGTTCCCCTCCAAGTTGCTCACTATCCTGACTTGGAAATATATCCTTGTTCCTTCACTGCTGCTGGGTCAAAATCCGAGTATTCCCTCCCTGATAGCACTGTGGGTGTACCTAGCCCTCAGGAACTGCAGCAGTTCAAGAAGGAAGCTCACCGCCACCTTCTCAAGGACAATTATGGATGGGCAGCAAATGCTGGTCCTAGGGGGGGTGAATGAAAAAACAAATTATGGGCCTCAAGTGGCAGTAGGCCAGAAAACTCAACCACAAGCTAGGGTCAGTTACTAATGGTGTACCGCAAGGATCTGTTTTGGGGCCACTGCTGTTTGTCATTTTATAAATGACCTGGAAGAGGTGTAGAAGGATGGGTTAGTAAATTTGCAGATGACACGAAGGTCAGTGGAGTTGTGGACAGTGCTGAAGGATGTTTTAGGATACAGAGGGACATAGATAAGCTGCAGAGCTGGGCTGAGAGGTGGCAGATGGAGTTTAATGCGGAAAAGTGTGAGGTGGTTTCACTTTGGAAGGAGTAACAGGAATGCAGAGTACTGGGCTAATGGCAAGATTCTTGGTAGTGTAGATGAACAGAGAGATCTCGGCATCCAGGTACATAAATCCCTGAAAGTTGCCACCCAGGTTAATAGGGCTGTTAAGAAGGCATATGGTGTGCTAGCCTTTATCAGTAGGCGGATTGAGTTTCGGAGCCTCAAGGTCATGCTGCAGCTGTACATAACTCTGATGCGGCCGCACCTGGAGTACTGCGTGCAGTTCTGGTCACCACAATTATAGGAAGGATGTGCAAGCTTTGGAAAGGGTTCAGAGGAGATTTACTAGGATGTTGCCTGGTATGGAGGGAAGGTCATACGAGGAAAGGCTCAGGGACTTGAGGTTGTTTTCGTTAGAGAGGAGAAGGCTGAGAGGTGACTTAATAGAGACATATAAGATGGTTAGAGGGTTAGATAGGGTGGACAGTGAGAGTCTTTTTCCTCGGATGTGATGACCAACACGAGTGGACATAGTTTTAAATTGAGGGGTGGTAGATATAGGACAGATGTCAGAGGCAGTTTCTTTACACAGAGAGTAGTATGGGTGTGGAACGCCCGGCCTGCAACAGTAGTAGACTCGCCAACTTAAGGGCATTTAAGTGGTCACTGGATAGACATATGATGAAAATGGAATAGTGTAGGTCAGATAGGCTTCAGATGGTTTCACGGGTCGGCGAAACATCGAGGGCCGAAGGGCCCGTACTGCGCTGTAATGTTCTATGTTCTAAGCCTTCCCGCTCATGATTAAACTGGGATGGACGAGCCGGATTGCCCATTGGATTGGATGGGTTTGTTTATTGTCACGTGTACCGAGGTACAGTGAAAAGTATTTTTCTGCGCGCAGCTCAGCAGATCATTAAGTACATGGGAAGAAAGAAAATACATAATAGGGCAACACAACATATACAATGTAACTACATAAGTACTGGCATTGGATGAAGCATGCAGGGTGTAGTGTTAATGAGGTTCAGTCCATAAGAGAGTCATTTAGGTGTCTGGTGACAGTGTGGAATAAGCTGTTTTTGATTCTGTTGTGCGTGTTCTCAGACTTCTGTATCTCCTGCCCGATGGAAGAAGTTGGAAAAGTGAGTAAGCCGGGTGGGAGGGATCCTTGATTATGCTGCCCGCTTTCCCCAGGCAGCGGGAGGTGTAGATGGAGTCAATGGATGGGAGGCAGACTCGTTGTGATGGACTGGGCGGTATTCACGACTCTCTGAAGTTTCTTGCAATTCCTGGGCCGAGCAGTTTGCCATACCAGGCTGTGATGCAGCCAGATAGGATGCTTTCTATGGTGCATCTGTAAAAAGTTGGTAAGGGTTGATGTGGCCATGCCGAATTTCCTTAGTTTCCTGAGGAAGTAGAGGCGCTGTTGTGCTTTCTTGTTGGCAGCGTTGACGTGGGCGGACCAGGACAAATTCTAGGAATTTGAAATTGCTAACCATCCTCCACCTCGGCCCCGTTGTTGCTGACAGGGGGTGTACAGTACTTGCTTCCTGAAGTCAATGACCAGCTCTTTAGTTTTGTTGCCATTGAGGGAGAAATTGTTGTCACTGCACCACTCCACTAGGTTCGCTATCTCCCTCCTGTATTCTGACTCGTCGTTATTTGAGATCCGGCCCACTATGGTTGTATCGTCAGCAAACTTGTAGATGGAGTTGGAACCAAGTTTTGCCACACAGTCGTGTGTGTACAGGGAGTAGGGGGCTAAGTACGCAGCCTTGCGGGAGCCCGGTATTGAGGACTATTGTGGAGGAGGTGTTGGTGTTCATTCTTACTGATTGTGGTCTGTGGGTCAGAAAATCGAGGATCCAGTTGCAGAGTGTGGAGCCAAGTCCTAGGTTTTGGAGCATTGACACCATCCTGCCTGTGGGTGGGATTTTCTGTCCTGCCACATCAGTTTTCTGGTGCGGCGTGCCCCCGCCGGCAGCGGGATGCTCCAAACCGCCAGCTGGCCAATGGGGTTTCCCATTGTGGGCAGCCCCACGCCATCGGGAAATCTCTGGGCGTGGGTACACTGCCGACGCAATGGAGAATCCCGCCAGGGGAGAATTCAGCCCACGCTCCCTGTATCTAAACTTACCACTGAAGACGGGAAATAATTCTGGTCTGTACCACTGTGTTCTGAACCATCTGTAACATGCCCCATGTAGTAAAGGAGTTTGGGCTGAGTGAAGTAGTGACCCTGATTACATCACGTGAATTAACAGCTTCATTCCCAGTGAAATGGAATTCTAAAACACATTCCCCATTTTCTAGATCCACTCTGCAATCTCACTCTGGATCATGGATATTTTGAAATGGTGAATACAACATGGCTGCATGTAAACAATGCAACTTGCCCAAATGGATCAGAAATCTACGTTCCTCACCAGGGCCCAAGTGAGCAATACTGGGAGTAAGTAAATGACTACAGAAAGCTGCACCTAGAACCTGCACAGCTGTACCAGTAGCTTCCACTTGGGACAGTTCATTGGGGGAATGTCCTGTTTATTGAATGAAAAGCTGTTTGATTTAGATAGAGGTACTGTTTACACTATACACCTGTTACAAAATAACATCTTGGGCAAGCGACCACTTGGAAACGACAACTGTGGAAAAAGTTTGATTTATTTCCTTAAATATTTACATTTTCTACTCCCCAAAGGGTCTCCCGGCACTGGCGGGGTCTCCCGCGCCCGGCCCACACTCCTGCTGCAGCTGGTGTAATGGCAGATCAATGGAGGACACGCATATTTATACAACTCCTAGTGGGCGGGGCCAGCCGGCAGGAGCTACTGGCGAACCTGTAGTACAGGTCCTACCTTACATCCCCCAATACAGTGGGTCACCACATTCACCCCCTGTTAAAAATTAGTCCGGCGGGGGTGGTGTGGAACTATACACAATGTTGCAAATTATGTACAGTGTCTTATAAAATGAGTGGGTAAGGACAAAAATGTCCATTTTGACGGTTCGGTGCCCGTCAGAGGTTCAGTCGATCCGGTGCTTTGACGATTCACTAGGAGCGCCGTAACGGTGGCGGTGATGTCGGTGCTGGCGGTGTTGGTGTCACCAACATTGGTGCTAGCTGTGCTGGTGCCGGCCTGTAGTCAGATGACCCCGGGAGAGTGCCGAAATCTTCTTCGGCCTCTTGCATGGGCAGGGGAAGGAGGGATGGACTTGGTGGGGTTAATGTTGGTAGCGCCGGTAGCAGGAGGGTGGCACATGGGTGGGGAAGTGTGTTTGGCTGGAACCTGACAGTGCAAGGTCCCTGAGGGAGACAGTACCTTGGCGGCCATCAGGGAACTCCACGTAGGCATACTGGGGGTTGGCGTGGAGCAAGTGTAACCTGTCCACCAAGGGGTCCGCCTTGTGGAGTCGGATGTGCCTACGGAGCAGGACCGGTCCTGGAGCTGCGAGCCAAGTCGGGAGCGACACCCCGGATGTGGACTTCCTGGGGAAGGTTCATGGGGTGTGTTATTTGTGGCCGTGCACAGTAGTGACCGGATGGAGTGAAGTGCATCAGGGAGGACCTCCTGCCAGCGAGAGGCTGGGGGGTTCCTGGACCGTAGGGCCAGCTAGACGGCCCCCCCAAACCGTCCTGTTCCCCCTCTCCACCTGCCCGTTTCCCCGGGGGTTGTAGCTGGTCGTCCTGCTAGAGGTGATACCCCTGCTGAGCAGGAACTGACGCAGCTCATCACTCATGAATGAGGATCCCATGTCACTGTGGATGTAGGCGGGAAACCGAACACAGCGAAGATTGTGTTGAGGGCCTTGATGACGGTGGCAGACGTCATATCGGGGCATGGATGGCGAGGGGAATCTGGAGTACTCATCGAACACACTGAGAATATATGTGTTGTGGTCGGTGGAGGGGAGGGGCCCTTAAAATCCGATGAGTCGTACAAAGGGGAGGGAAGCCTTCACCAGGCGCCACGGCCCGGCCGGTAGAAGTGCGGCTTGCACCTGGCAGTCTCTGGTGACTGCCCGTAATTCCTCGACGGAGTAGGGCAGGTTGTGAGCCTTGACGAGGTGGTACAGTCACGTGACCCCCGGGTGACAAAGGCTGTCGTGCAGGGCCCGGAGTTGGTTTACTTGTGCGCTGGCACATGTACCTCGGGAGAGGGCGTCTGGGGGCTCGTTGAGTTTGCCGGGGCGATACAAAATCTCGTAATTATAGGTGGAGAGCTCGATTCTCCAACGCAAGATTTTATCATTTTTGATCTTGCCCCGCTGCGTTTTGTTGAACATGAAGCTACCGACCGTTGGTCAGTGAGGAGAGTGAATCTCCTGCCGGCCAGGTAATGCCTCCAATGCCGCACAGCTTCAACGATGGCTTGGGCCTCTTTTTCGATGGATGAGTGCCGAATTTCAGAGGCATGAGGAGTGCGGGAAAGAATGCCACAGGTCTGCCTGCCTGATTTAGAGTGGCGGCATGGGCAGCATCTGAAGCGTCGCTTTCTACTTGAAAGGGCAGTGTCTCGTCTATCAGTGCATACCGGCCTTGGCTATGTCTTCTCTGATACGGGCGAAGGCATGTTGTGCCTCGGCCGCGAGGGGAATTGAGTGGACTGTATGAGTGGGTGGGCCTTGTCCGCATAGTTTGGGACTCATTGGCGTAG